>NW_021319159.1:811476-815468 GCF_001605985.2 Dendrobium catenatum | reverse complement strand
TACACCTTTTAAAAATTTCAATTTCCCATATCCATAGCCCAATCGGTTCCAAATCCAAAGGCATGAAAGGCTATTGGAAAGTTTCAAACCGCAAAAAATTTTTTTGGGAATTAAATCAAATAACCGGTTTCCCCCAAAAATAAAAGACCAATTAAAAATGAAGCTCATACTACTCGAATTTGAGCTGCTCGGACGAGCCATAATGCCAATGAGCCCCAATTAGTCACTGAATTCCCGAGATCACTAGACATGTTCACGAATGTCCATTCAAACGGTTCATCGATCAAGGATATCAAGATCGATGCGAGCCGTTCATTCCACACTCCCGAACTTCCCTTGAGTCTCCACCTTATTTGCAAAGTCATTGTCAATTCCCAAATCTATAAATAGAGCTCGCTCTCCTCTTGAAAAAGAGACCCCTGAGCCTAAGGAATATAAAGAGAGAGATCGGAGATCGCTCTTGCTTCCTAGCCTCCTCGACCACCCGCCGGAATTATTTTCGCGCGGATTCCACCGCCGGAGTTTACCGACGAACCATCGATTGCTTCTCCATCAACGCGGACAACCGCTTAACGCCGTTGGCTGTCGCCGGAGCCACGCACCTGACGGCCCTGTGCCCGCCGAATCCACCCGCCTAATGCCATTGCTTTTTCCGTCGGACACCACTCTCGTCGGAAAGCCCACCACATGACGCCCTGTGCTTCGCCGGAGCACTGCCCAAAACTCGCCCGTTGCTTCGCGCCGATCCAGCATCCAGGACGCCCTGTGCTCACCGAACCACCACCACTGCTCGCGAATGCCCATCAAGTCCGCCGAATCCAATACCGCTCAGAACAGCGCCTAACGCCGTTGCTCTGGCTTTTAATCCACCGATACCACCGCTTAACGCCGTTTGCTAGGCACCGAACCAACACCATACTGACGCAGGCCAACCCCTTGTGCTCTCCGGCCACAGAATTTCCTGCGCCGGAGCCCCGTCTAACATCGTTGCTTCTGGCCGGACCAACCACCTGACGCCCTGTGCTGCCGCCGAACCAGCCATCTAATGCGTTGTTCCGCCGGACCCAACTAAACTTAAGGCCTTCACTTTTAATCAGACCCGTCGTCAGATCTCACCCAAGACCCTCATCTTTGTCAGATCATCATCTAAGGCCCGAATTTCTGTCAGACCATCCTCTGAGGTCCGAAGCTCTGTCAGATCATCTCTTGACATCCGGATTTCTATTGTACAATTGCTACTTGTAATCTGATCGTCCTCATAGACGAGACCCCTGGTAACCAACTCAAGTTCTAGTGAAATCTTATCAACTGAGCTAGGCCCCGTGGTTTTTCCCATTTCAAGGGTTTTCCACGTAAAAAATTATTTGTTCTCTGTGTGTGAGCTGGATATCCGTATAACACTAAGACGAACGATTAAAACTCTATTGCCGCGCATATTCTTGCCCGCAACACAAATGATTTAGGTTTCGTTTGATACAGTTTTCTTACTACTCCTAAAATATTTTTTTATATAAAAATTTAGTTCAAGAAAATTTGTCCTAGAAAATTATTTTAAAAAATAATAAAAAAAAAACTATCCCGAACGAAACCTAGACAACTTTTGATCATTACTTTTTTGTTGCTTTCAAAAAAATATGTACTACAAATTCGTTTTAAAAAAATATAAAAAAACTGTCTCAAAAAAAAGCCGTGATAGATTGAAAATGAATCATATTTCTCAATAAAAATTAACCTTCTGAATACAAAATTGAGTACATTCAACATAAAATTACAAAATAATAAGTGTATTGAATAACATATTTGCACTATAATTAAAAACTTCACAATAATAATGTGAAATATATAACTACATAAGTAACATAAAATTTCATCTATATGTGCAAAGGTAAACATGCATGCATGCCTATGTAGAAAATATATTACACTTTATTAGGGAAAGTATTTTTTACTGCTTTCTAAAGTTTTTTTTTTAATATAAAAATTTCTAGTTTAAAAAAAATTATATTAAAAAACTACTTTAAAAAATAACAAAAAAGTTATCTCAAATAAGACCTTAAAAGAACATTCATATTATTTGCGCTCAAACTGCAGCGACATGTGAGCCTGAAGCAAGTAGCCTACAGTATTAATTATTAATGAACCTTTCCTTTTCCATCCATTAACTGCCTCACCATACAAGCAGAATCTGGATCCATTCTTCCACTTCTCCACACTATAAAAATCCAATATCAGCCTCTTTGAAACCAATCTAACTAAGCAGCAGAAACTAGAAGGATTCAAAGATGAGTACTAGTGCTGTTTCGAATGCTAAAGCTGTGGCAAATAAGATGAATGGGCACAGAAATAAGGCGAGAGATGATCAGAAAAGTTGCTTTCAGATGCCTCTTCATTATCCAAGATACACGAAGGTCGACTACGAGGACATGCCGGAGTGGAAGCTCGACCGCCTTTTTGTCGAGTATGGCTTGCCGGTGATCACCGGAGATCTCGACGGCAAGAGAAAGTTTGCCATTGGTGCCTTCCTTTGGTCTCATCAGTAAACTTTTGTAAGGGGAATATATATGAATTGTTGGTATGTTAAATAATGGTTTTTGCTTTTTCTTGCTCATAAAGTTTAACTATATTAATGTGTTATGGTTATGTTGCGCATTAATGGAAATTTTAGAATTTTTTTTTAATAAATTTAAAGGTGAATATCCTGATCAATAATTTTAAAATAAGTGAAATATAAATTTTGATTAATTAAATGTCAATGAACTTTTTTTTAAATTTTTTTTTTAATCTCAATCAACTTAAATACACAATCAATGATCATAAATTCACTTAAAATTTTAGATTATAATGATATATGTTGCATTAAAATTAGATTAAAAATTAAATGGTGAACTAATTTTTAAATTATGACAAAAAATTACACTTTATCATATTTAATTTTATAAATATTATTTTTTGAAGAAATGTGACTATTAAATATTTTAGCCACATTATGGCTTCGTTTGGAATTGCTTTCTTACTGTTTTTTGAAGCAACTTTTTAGTAAAAAATCTTTTAGTTTAAAATTTTTTTGTACTAAAAATTATTTTAGAAAGTAATTAAAATGTTGTCCCAAATGAATATTGCTTAATTAATATTTGTCATTGGCTTATTCACAGTTGTCCAAAATAAAGATAACTAATAGTTTAAATTTGATATTAATTAAACTTATGTTCAATTTTTATTAAATAATATGATTGAAATTTACCATCATTATTATAAATTTTTATAGAAATAGTTTAATAAATAATATATCAAAATATTTTGATACAGATTATATGCGGAGTTCGAAACTAATAAATTTATTCTAAAATTAATATAATACAAATTCTTCATATGACGTGCGCGTTAATTTTAATTAAAATATAATAATTTTTAATACATTCCAAATGATTTGTAAATATATCTTCATATAATTTTTTTTTTCTCATACTTTCTTCACATTTCTACACAGATATTATAAATTATATTGGTAAAAATGTTTATTTAGTCTTATTTTTCAAATTAAAATTTTAATAAAAACTTTTGGTCACAAAATTAAATCAATTTTCATTAAAAAAACGCTTATAATGATCTAAAATTTTTGACTAAATATGTTATTTTAGTCAAAATTTAAGATTAAAAAACATATCAGAGCAAGCACATGACTAATTTTTTTATAAAAAAAAGAGTGGTTATAACTTCAATTTTTAAAACACAAAAGTTATAATATAAGGGTTTTAAGGCAATTGCCCCCCTAAAAGTTTTAAATTATCATGGTCTTTAGACAATTGCCCCCCTTATAATTAAACACATTATGTAGAGGTATTATTGTCAGGGAATGATGAACCATATACAAAAAGAAATAGTAAATCAAATTTTGTTCTGGGGGCACTGCCCTCGGAAACCCCCACAAGGGCGCTGCCCCTTGACCCCGCGACCTGACCAGGTAGGTCGAACCTGTGAAATTAGGGGTGTCA
>NW_021319159.1:809326-811376 GCF_001605985.2 Dendrobium catenatum | reverse complement strand
CTCTTTAAAAGTACTCATAAACACAAGCAACTAAAAGTGTATAAATGAGATGATTTTGGATGCCACAAGTGGAGCTACAAGCAAAAATCGCTTCTTACACTTCTACCAAACTTTCCTAATAAAATCATACATATTCAAAGATGGGCAAAATTACATTTCTCCTCTTATGCATATGACCAGCAATTGATCGCAACAAATTCCAACACTCATGACAGTTGCAACACGCAAAATGAGTCCCAACTCAACCTCTGTTACCACTTCCACTTTTGTATTTTCATATTCTTTCTTGGAATTCTTTAAAATCAAGGTTGAAAAAGAAAACGGATCAAATATTGCTACCACATAGAAACCATTTAATTCAAAGTACTGACAGAATAACAACTGAAAGGTTTGCCAATGCCTCCATTCAATAAGTTTGAGATTAACATCTTTCCAGACAACATGTTTCACTAAAGCAAGCCTGCAAGAGTGAATGCCAAACTTTCTCCCACTTCTCTCCTTTTGTATCATATGCAATCAATAGCTCCAAATAAACATTTAACCCAAATCTATTAACTTATTCTCATGCCAAATACCCAACATTCTGCCAAAGAATTCAAAAATCAATTCCCATGTTATTAGTAAAGAGAAGAAGATAGATAACTTAATGCCAAATTTGCTCTCCAAAAATTCCAAAGATGTTCAATGTAATTGCTAGTATGCTTTTCACACAAAGCTCAAGCAAGCTCAAGAAAGAATAAAGGAAATTCATCTCATTCTAATTCAATTTGCACTAAATGTAAATGAAAAGAGGGTTTTCCAACATGAAACGACTCATAGGTATTCTCTGTATATAAAACAACTTCTCAAATTTTTCATTCCAAAGACAACTCATGAAATTTTCAACATAAAGACAACCCTTAAAACTTTCTACCTCAAAGTATTTTTTAACATGAGATCACCCTTGAAACTTCTCCAACTTAAGATAAGCCTCCCATGCCATATGCCAACAAATATATGGAAAGATCTTTTCAATCTTGGACTCACACATTCACTTTCACGTCAAAACCATTCTTTAAATAAGAAGTTCATTTCAAAAGAAACATTTTCTCAAGGCAAAAAACGATACATCTACAAAAATCCTACATAGAAAGATCTTTTAAATAGAAATCCTATATTTATGAATTAGAAGCTCAAACAACCCTTAAACTATAAGAAATATATCACTAGGAATATTCTCCTTTCTAAATGGTTCGGAGTCAAATGTACTCAACTATCATTTCACATTGAAAGGAAGAAGTGCAATATCAGCCTTTTCTTTCCACAACAAAAATCCATCTTGTGGCAACATGATACCAATCATAACGAGAAGACGGAGCAAGTATTATTCAAAGCTGACATAAGTACGCATTTTTCTTTTCATGTGTCCCAAGAGGAGTACATCTCCCTAGTTTGCCACTACAAATGCTTTCTCAAACTCATCACAATCAAGATAAATTCAATCACTAAAATCTTCTTAAAACACAGCTTCGATATAAGAAGTCTCTTTGAGGCATTCAACAAAATAACACATATGCATCCTTATAGAACAGGAGCCAAAGGAAATCTCATTTTATAACATGATTGTTCTAAACTTTTATAAAACTCAGTATGGAGAACGAATATATTCACTGGAAGCAAGATGACTGGAATGCGATGACGTATATATCAAGAAAGTTCTACTTATACTTTCGGCTTTTTGTCAAAACCAACTTTGCATAGAGTTAACCTGCTACTAGCCAAACTATCCATAAGGTTCTCATTTGAAATAAGAAGAAGAAGCATAATAGAGAATAGATAAGAAGGAAAAGAAGTTTGAGAAGGAGAAGGAGACAGAGAAGTAGAAGAAAAATGAAATAAAGAAGAAGAAGATGAGGAGGAAGAAATATACCTGCCCTAAAGAAGAGGGATGAGTTTCAGTCGAGGCCGGAGAAGCGGGCGAATCCGGCGTCGGGTTCGGGAGAAGGCCTGTCAGGATCGGTCCAAGCGTTGGAGTCGAATGGGAAGGGATTCGCCTTGGCTGTGCGAAACC
>NW_021319159.1:796831-809226 GCF_001605985.2 Dendrobium catenatum | reverse complement strand
GCCACTAGAGCCTAAAGAAAACCTAAATCTAAGAGATTTCAAATTTCAGCCAAATTCAAGATGCCCTAACCCTAGGAAAAAAACTATTTAATGCATACAAATCAAAAGGAATTCCCTACACAATCCCTACATTCAAATTTACCTCTTAATTCCGCAAAATTTCTTTCCTATTTGGCTCCCGCACGACGTGCGGCTCGCGCGGCATCCCAGCAAGCGGAAACAGTTGCTCTGTTCGCGTCTGGGCCGGTCCCGCCTAGACCGGTCCACTGGACCAGTCTAATAATACTCCCCTCCTAAAGATCCACCTTATCCTCAAGGTGGAAATATGCTCGTGTTCCCGTGGAGGTGGGCATCCTTGAGGTGGTTGAAAAACCTTACCGAATTGCTGAATTAAGGGTTGCACTGAAAGAGAAATCTCTCCACCCTCCTTCCTGATCATATCCAGCTTGTGTAGTTCCACCAGATAATCTTCCCCCACTTCTTGTATGTCCATAACCATGGTCTTAAGTGATGTCATGGCTTTGGATAGCCCTGCATCTCCCCTTATAATCACCTTTCTCCCATCCACCATTAATTCCATCGTGAGTGCTCCTCAATTGTCCTTGATTTCCCGCAAGGTTTGCAACCACTTCACCCCCAGGATGACATCAGTGCTTCCTAACTCTAGTGGGAGAAAGTCCTCCCTTACTTGAATCCCCTGGATGGTCAACACCACTCCTCTATAGATTCCCTAGCCTTTCTCTACCTTCCCTGTATCCATCATCACTCCATAACAACCGATGTCCTCCAACTTCACTCCCAATTGGTCAACGACCTGAGTGGAAATGAAATTGTGGGTAGCCCCACTATCAATTAGCACCACCACCTCCCTGCCCTCTATCTCCCCCTTCACCTTCATGGTATGATTCGTGGTGAATCCTACCGCTGAGTTCAAGGAAACCTCAACCAAATCCAAGTGTAGCTTCTCCTCCATCTCCTCCTCACCTTCCTCCTCAGTTTCCTCGTCATCGCAGATGGTGAGAACCAGAAGAGTTCGGTCCTTGCACTGATGCCCTGGCGTATACTTCTCCTTGCACCTGAAACGCAACCCCTTTGCCCTCCTCTCCTGTATCTCCTCCTCTGTCAGCCTCTTGAAATTTTCCTCACTCCCTCCTACTAGCTTCTCCCTGGTGGTCTCACTAATGTTGCCTGAGGCAGGCCCCTTGGGTGCTAGAAGAGTGGTCGTAGTCTTGTAAGAGCCTCCCGAGTTGCTGCTCCTGGCTCCCTTCTCCAGATTCTTCTGATTTTCCACCAATTATGCCAACTTCATGGCCTCCCCCAAGTCACGGGGCATCAACACCTTCATTGCTGCTCGGATCTCCACCTTCAACCCTTTCATGAAATTCCCCTTCAACACTGTATCTAAGAGTCGCTCCACCCTGCTAGCTAGGTGCTCAAACTTCTCTCGGTAATCTGCTACTGATCCCTCCTATGTCAGAGCAAAGAAATGCTCATAGAAGTCTCCTCCCCGGTCGATTTGAAAATGCTCTATTATGCAGTCTTTAAATTCCCTCTAGTTCCTGATCGGCCTCCTCTGATCTCTCTATTGATACCACAACAGGGCTTTTCCTTCCAAGCACAATCCAGCTGCAGTCAGCTTCTCTTCCTCCGTCAGCCCATTGACGGCGAAGTATCGCTCCACCTTGTAAATCCACCCATACGCATCTTCTCCTTCGAATATGGACATCTTCAACTTCCTCACCTTCTGGTCGCCCCCATTTCCCCGGATTCTTCCATAGTTTCCCCTCTCCCAAGTGCTAGGTGCACCCCATGTTTCCCGGTCTTCCCTTGCTCTACCATAGCCCAAAGCCCCTTCGAAATCCCCCCTTCTGTCTTCAAAATCAGCACCTCTACGACCATAATATCCCTCCTGGCGTTCCCCATATCCACCCCCTCCTTCCTCCCTCTGGACAGACTCCAAATGGGGCCTTATTCTTCCTCTTTCCATGATTTCCACCTCATCTTCATCCCTACGAATTTCCGAATTCGTTCTTTTTCCTTCCCCTCTTGGAACGGAAGTGGCCGTTTGATTTTAAATTTCTAACATCTTCTTCATCATGTCTCGGAGCTCGACGACTTGTTCTTCCATGGAGGAAATCCTTTCCTCCACCGTCATTTTGATTTGATTCATCTCCTCTTCAAGCCTTTCCTCCAGAGCATCCACCTTTTTGGCCGCCATCACAATCCGAAGTTTGTAAAATCACAAAGTCTGGTCCGGAGTTTGTAAAATCACAAATTCTGGATTTGGAACTTAAAAAAACAGCAATTCTTCTTCCTTCCGGGCAATTAATCACCGCTGAAATTTGTCGAAATCAGCCCTCCACCGGTCCCACGACTTGCTCTGATACCAATTTGATAGGAAACACTTGTATATCTCAAGTATTTCCTATCAATCTTCGAAAAACAGCGAGAATCCTTCACAAAATCCACACAAAACCACAGAACAGTAGATAATTTATATTTTTTTTTTTGATGAAAAGAACACGGAAAATAGCAAGATACACTTGATCCTCAATTCGAGAGGAGGATCGATCTCTCCCAAATCTCTAGACGCCGCTAGAGCCCAAAGAAAACCTAAATCTAAGATATCTCAAATTTCAACCAAATTCAAGATGCCCTAACCCGAGGAAAACAAACTATTTAATGCATACAAATCAAAAGGAATTCCCTAAACAATCCCTACATTCAAATTTCCCTCTTAATTCCGCAAAATTTCTTTCCTATTTGGCTCCCGCACGACGTGCGGCTCGCGCGACATCCCAACTAGCGGAAACAATCGCTCTGTTCGCGTCAAGGCCAGTCCCAGCTGGACCGGTCTAACAGGCACCAATAAATTGGTTAAAAATATCTCCAGTTAAGAAGATTGGTCAATATTAAAATTTATGAAATCGGTTATTGAGACATTATCTATCCTCTATGAGAGGAGTGAACCTCAAGGTATTATGAGATATAAGCCTCAAATCAACAAACTGTACAGAGTAGCATACTATATTAATATCAAAACAATAAGAGATGCCATACTAATATCTTAACAATAAATTACGAACTAAAAAAGTGTCATAACAAAGAAAGAATATAGTAAGTCACAATTAAAAAAAATAGTAAGTCACAATAAATTCTTCACAAGTCTCAACCACTCCCAAATAAAAATTAACAAGTGATCAAAGCTATTAAAATTAGAAAAATTTGAAAGTCTCCAGTACTTTCATCACTTAGTGAGTTTTTATTACAATCATCGTTATAATGAATTTTTTTCTCTTACCTCATTATCAATATTCTATCAATCTTTCTCCTCATCTTCGATCTCAATCATCTTTATCTTATTTAATAAATAAAAATTAATAAAATATCAATTAAATTTTAAAATGATGATTATGTTAATGGTTACAACTTCAACAACAACAACAACATCAAACCTTTAAAAATCAAGACGTTTATGAATACAACTTCAAATTTTCATTTAAATTTAATAAATTTAATAAATAAAGGTCATTTCTAATACTTGCTAATCAAGTCTTTTTAGGTCTACCTCTACACTTCTTAACAAAAGCCATATCTATTCTCCTAACTAGATAATAAGAAGGCCAAAGTTAGTACTTTCAACTTCAATTACATAATTTTTTATAGAAACTTTTTCTTTTTCTTTTACATGTGTTCTAGATTCTATTTTCCAAAAAAAAAAAAAAAAAAACAAGATTGAGATCATGCAAATCTAATAGTGTAGCTCCATTACTAGCGAATCTTCATCATCCTTCAAATTTTTTCTTCAAATGATTATCTTTTGATCTCTTATTGTACATAATATAAATCAAGAAGTGTCACGATCCGGCCCGGTTAGCTCGTATGGACGAGGCGGGAACGAGATCGGACAGGCAAATAAACCATAACTTCTACAACTTTTAAAACATAAAGTATAATTGTATGAACTTTAAAACACAATTGAAACAAACGCCACTAATCTTCATGTAAGCCATTCTAGCAATTCATTCAACATACATGTACAAAGGTGGCAAAACAAAAATTTAATTAACAAGATTCTAACAAGATTCAGCCACCCAAAAATCATCTAAACTATAACAAAACAACAAAAAGACAAGGGGAACCTGTCACCCGGTACACGACGTCTGTAGGTGAACCGTGGGTTATCAGCCATCTCGTCTACTAGGTTCTCCTGAAAATTTTTCCCAAAACTCGGGAGTGAGCTACGCTCAGCAGAAAATTTCTAATCCTAAATATGCTCATAAGACTAAAACAATGAAATGTACATGTTTACATTATAACTAAAAGAGTCATGCTTTTCTGTTTATATCATATAAATAAGAGCTCATTTAGGTACGATATGCATGTGTCATTGGATGTATGAAATGAATGTCGTCTCAAAATGCTTACTTATTATTTTATACAACCGTCCCGGAGTACCAAGGGTGTACTGATCAGGTACCCCAACCTCATTTAGCCATTACTTCCTTTTTCCTCTTTTGCCTCAAGGGCAACAATGTGCTTTTGGCACCGTCTTTGGTACTCCGTATACATCATACACAATCTTTTCATAAGAACATGCATTCATTTCTTTTCATATAACATGTTTGGCATGAAACATGAATGTGATAACACTTAAGCATGAACATGTTTGACATGAAATCTTTAAGCATAAATTTGATAACATTTCCATTTCTATAAGACATGTCATAAAGGCTTTAACATATAAAAATGATATAACATGAACAATGATTTAACATGAAATAACAAATGATCATATAAGGAAAAGAATTTCCTACCTCCACAACCTTCTTCTCCGATTTCGCTTTCTTTATTCCTCTTTTTCTACTACCTAAAGACAAAGACAAGGAATTCATTTAATCTTATGTTCCAACATTGTTTTTCTAGGTTTCCTATAATTTTGCTTAACCTTATGCCAACAAAATATCACCCAATTTTCGGATTTAATTAAATAGCAATAATAGGAATTTCAAAAGTCATCTAATTTAGCCTAAATCCTTCTAAAACATCCATCTTTCCTTTAGTTATACATAAATTCTTTTTATTTTGGGAATTATGCATCAATTAAATTAGCAAAATTCGTTTTAAGCTAAAAAAATAAAGTTTTTATACTTTAGAGGCTTCTCAAAATCATAAGGAAGAATTTCCCTAAACATGCACCCTAAAATCCCTAACTTGTAAAATGACCTAAGCTTCCAAAAATTGTTTAAACACAATTTGCTTAATGAAAAATTAGAATTTGCATGCCAAAAGCTTTCCCTTAACCTCTTCTACCTATCCCTATAAAAATTTCATCAAAAGGAAAAAAACCTAAATTCGGATTTCATGATTTGCTTAAAATTTTGAACAAGTAAGGTAGGGAAAACATAGATCAATGCAATCTCTAAAGCTTTCCTAAAGAAATTTCTAAAAAAAAACTCAAACCCTAAAAATTTCTTTCAAGAAAACTCAACAATAACCTCAAATGCTTGAAGGAATACATACCCCAAGACTTCCTCTTGCTTTTCCTAAGGAGACCTCGCCGGAAAAGCCGCCGGCCGCCGCTCCAAAAGCTTTCCCGTCGCCTCCTCCCTATCTCCCGTCGCCCTCTCTCACTCTCGGCCGAACAAAACAAGCAAGGGACCGAAATAATCGGTCCCTTTGGCTATGTGAGGGTTTTAGAAAAACTTTAGATGCCAAAAGACGCATGTACCCTTAACCCTAACATTTTCCTTAAGGGCTCTAAGGGTAAAATGGGAACTTTAGGCAAATGTTACTTAAACTAGCTTCGAAAATTTCTATCTTCCAATCCGAGCGAAATTAGGTATAAGTTCTTTATACCATTTTGCTCGAAATTTCGAGACGAATCTAACGAAATTTATTTCGTCAAATTCCGACAACGTCAAAATTTCACTTAAGTTCGTCGCGGCGCATCGATATGCGTGCAACGCACTCAAATGACGAATTTCGGGTTTTACAAATTCTCCCCTTCTAATAAAAAATTTCGTCCACGAAATTGAAAAGAGAGAAAACAACAAGCATACCTTACTCAAAAAGATGAGGATAACACTTCCTCATTTCTGACTCCTTCTCCCAAGTAGCATTCTTTTCCAGTCCATGCTTCCAAAGTACCTTAACAAAAGGTATTTCTCTGCTCCTGAGTTGTCTCACACTGAACTCCAAAATACGATCTGGTTCCTCAACATAAGTAAGATCTGGCTGAATCTCCACATTTTCAGTTATGATTTTAGAAGGATCATCTGATATGAACTTCCTCAAAGAAGAAACATGAAAAACATTGTGGACAGCGTATGTAGTGGGTAAAGCCAATCTGTAGGCCACTTTCCCAATCCTTTCTAATATCTCAAAAGGACCAATGTAGCGGGGACTAAGCTTGCCAACCTTGCCAAAACGAAGTACACCTTTCATTGGTCTGATCTTAATGAATACAAAATCTCCTACGCTGAATTCCACAAAACGATGCTTAGCATCATAGTACTTCTTCTGCCTGTCCTGTACTGCTTGTAATCTTTCCTTAATAATTTTGATCTTGTTTGTAGCATCATCAACCAAATCTGAGCCAATCACCTTCCTCTCACCAGTTTCTGCCCAACATAAAGGTGTCCTACATTTCCTTCCATAGAGTGCTTCGTAAGGAGCCATTCCTATGCTGGCTTGAAAGCTATTATTATAAGCAAACTCTATTAAAGGCACATGAGATTCCCAACCTCCGCCAAAATCAAGAACACACAGTCTCAATAAATCTTCAAGAGTTTGAATAGTCCGCTCTGATTGCCCATCAGTTTGGGGGTGGAAAGCTGTACTAAACTTCAACTTTGTGCCCATAGCCTCTTGGATTTTCTTCCAAAGTCTAGAAGTAAATCTACCATCTCGATCAGACACTATAGATTTAGGCACACCGTGTAATCGTATAATCTCAGCCACATACAGCGCTGCAAGCTTCTCAACTGAATCAGTCAATCGGATAGGCAAAAAGTGAGCAGATATATAATAAATCTATAAAATGGATCATGTTGACATTACATGGGGAGGTTGCAACCTCAAATGAAATAGCATTTTTATAAAAGAATCTTTCAATATCCATACAAACATGTCTGCGAGCCACTTTTGCATCTTGACGAGACATCCGATGGGCTACCTCATGCTATTATCCTCCACATTCATCATTTATTGGTCTATTGGTCATCTTCACCTCTATTTAACATTTATGGAAAAAAAGCCAGAATCTTTGCCACTAGGCCTACTACCATGATATGATCTACCAATCTACTCAAAATTTCATTGCGCTGAATGCTTCGATGTGGTCACTTTGTTCTTATAAGCATGAATCACCTCTTTCACCTCAAGCATTTTGGCATATGGTGCACATTCTTATGAGAGCTAGATAGATGCTCTTTCATTCTAGTTACACTAAATTTAACAACCTTATCGCAATAATTATACTTCAAATAGACATAAATCTTATCACTACTCCTTCCATCACTAGCACACTTTATTTTCATGCCAGGTCTTTTCTACCCATTGTACTTTTCTCCTTTCCTTTAAAAAATTTAAGAACCCTAATTTTTTTAAGTAAAATATTTTAAATTTAAAAACCTAAATAAAAAAGCAAAAAATTTAACTATAATTAGCTGCAAAAGGAGATATGGCGAAGGAAGAAGAAATATTTTGAAGAAGGCTTGGCAAGGAGGTGCTGGCGAAGACTTCGTTGCAGAAAGGAGATGGCAATAACGGTGGTTGAGGTGTGCACATGAGACCGAGAGCCTAAGGTCGAGCCATAAACGAGAGGAGCTAAGCAAGATAGATTTTTAATTAGAAGAAGTAACAAAAGGGTGGATTTAGTTAATACATTTTATTTATATTTATTTTTTTATAAATCAACCTAAACCTGAAATATGAGATGCATGCCTGTCGCATAGGGTGAGGCAAATGCCTCAGATAAGTGCTCATGAGGTGAACGTCTCCTGACAAAATTTCCTTAAAAAAGGTGCTATGGCACATCTCATTTTTTGTAATTTTAAACCATGAGGTTGTCCAACTCATTTAAATGAAATAATATCATTAATAGTAAATATTGGACTAATTAATATATCTAATCAAAAAATCAAGATGGTATGCATTAAGCCATTAAGTCCAACCTAGTCTACTAATGATTTTAAATGAGCCACAAGCCTTAAGCAATTACTTAAATTTTTAG
This sequence comes from Dendrobium catenatum, assembly GCF_001605985.2. Classification (NCBI taxonomy): domain Eukaryota; kingdom Viridiplantae; phylum Streptophyta; class Magnoliopsida; order Asparagales; family Orchidaceae; genus Dendrobium; species Dendrobium catenatum. The sequence goes on along the minus strand of NW_021319159.1, from coordinate 800,990 downwards.
GATGCATCTCTCAAGAAAAATACAAACCAACACATAATCACCTTCCACATATTCCTTGAAAGAATTATTATGATTTACTCTTTTAGCATATTTTGCATTGCTTTTAGTTCTCTGTTCACTCACCTCAGTATGAAGGATTTCAAAAATATTTTAAGAATGTAAAAGAAAAGCAAGAACTACATGAATTGGATAGTAGCCTCATTAATGGGCCTCTTTTGATTTTGTCTATATGTTACCACAAATGATGATTTCTGCATTGTGGAGATAGTCTATTACAGAAACTCAGAAGTGGATAAGCGAAGATCTGGAATACCTATCTTTTCCCCTAAGCACCTCAACAAATTCTAAAAAATCCTATCAATAATCTCGTATGGTCATTAATCTAAGGGTGAAAGAATGATAAAAATTTTAATTTAATATCATGCATCTTTTACAATATCCTCAAAAAATGGAAAATAAACTTTACATCACTATCTAAAATTAGCGGATGGTAGGCCATGCAATATTGCAATCTCCCTAATTAAAAACCTTGCTAGATGCGAAGCATCATGTGTCTTTGAGCAAGGCAGCCATCTTGAAGAATATGTACAGTATAATAAAAATTCTTTCATGAACCTCTTGCAGTTTTTGATAATCCTAAGATAATATTCATAGACAAGTCCTCCAAAAATCTATAAGGAATGGGCAATGAAATGTACTTCCCTGATCGCTATTTAGTGGCTTCAACTTATCTGCAAATGTAACACTGAGCCACTAACTTTTGAACATCCCTTTTCAATGATGTTAGCCAATAAAACTTAGATTCCATCAGACATGTCTTATCCTTCCCAAAATAGCATGTTGTGCCACTAGAAAGTAGTTAGCCATAAGAAATTCCTCAATACATGACCAGGGATACAAAGTTGTTTCAGCCTATATAAGCAATAATCAATCACTATAAAAGAGCTATGTACTATAAGTTGCTCGTCTAGATCCTTAAGATAAATGACATGAAACTCAAAACATGCGAGATAATCTTCCTTAAATATTTCAAAACCAAAGACTTGAATTTCTAAAAAAAAGATAATCACTCAAACAGGAATCTACAATTTGGGATTATATAAAGAAACTATAAGAGCTTCACCCACTTGGCATGTCTATGATTTAATTTGGCTTGAGTATTAATGAACTTCAAGGCATGATGATCAATTAATAGGGCAAATTCTTTATGCAACATGTAATGCCTACAATATTTCAAAGATTGAATGATGAAATAAAATTCTCTATTCTATGTAGAGTAGTACTATCTAGCATCATTCAACTTCTCACTATAGAAGGCTACAGGGTAATTTTCTTAGCTTAAGATATCACCTATACCAATCATAGATACATCTAAGGACTTCATAAAATCAGAGATTCTAGGCATAGGGGTGAATGTCATCAAGACCTTCACTTGCTTTAAGGTTCTTTTGTGCATTAGGAGTCAAACAAAGCTTTTCTTGCTTCAAGATATCAATGAATGAAGCAAAAATGACACACAAATTCTTGATGAATCTCTTATAGAATATGGCTAGGCCATGAGAACTCCCAATTTAAATGAAACTGGTGGGAGTGGGTCAATCTAAGATTGTCTTAACCTCGAAGAACTTAGCTTTAAATTCATGGGTAGATATAATGAACCCAATAAATATCACATATATCTATTGAAATAAACATTTCTTTATGCTAATATAAAACTTTTCCTTCTTAAGTTTTTCAAACACCCACCTAAGGTACTCCAAATGCTCTGATCGAGACTGAAAATGAGGCTGCTATCAAAAAATACCATAATTTTTTTTTCAATATATGGCTTCAAAAGAGTGTTCATCCATCTCACAAAGGTACATAGAGCATTAGATAAGTTGAAGGGCATGACTAACCACTCATAGAGACCATATAAAACCTTAAAGGTCAGTCTTCCACTAACATCTTTGCCCAAATCCTAATCTAGTGATATACATTCTTAAGATCTATCTTGAAAAAATTGTTGGCAATAGAGATAAGGTATAGCATTGCATCAAGCCTAAGTATAGAGAATTTATACTTGATGATTATCTTATTAATTGCCCTACAATCCATAGACATCCTCTATGTGTCATCCTTCTTTAGATTCAAAAGTATAAGAATTACAGATGGGCCAAGGGCCTCCTGAGAGAGGCCTTTTCTAATCAATTCACATGTTTTCCTTTCAAGCCAACATGCTCAAATAGATTTATTATGTAATGGGGAAGGTTTAAGAGCTGAGACTCGAGCACAAATTCTTTAGCATGTTTTATGCTACTTAAAGGTGGCAACTACTCAGGTAAATCCTTCGAAGCAATGTCACTAAAATTTAACAAAAGCAAATAAACCACAAAATGCATGTGAATCTCCATTGGCTCGGGCACAACTTCCCTCATATGAAGCAAGCGTAATGAGGATAAGTCAACAAACTCCCTCCCAAGAGTGTCAAATCTAACCCTTTATCCTACAGTCAGATGTAATCATAGTGGAAAGGTAGAATCACTTCAGCCATCAATAGGGGACCCAATCATTAACAACTGAAACCTAGCATTCTTTTTAATAGTGGGTTTTGGCCAGATATCAGAGGATGGTTTGGGTTGGGGTAGGTGCCTTCTCTATTGCCAAAATGGAAGATACTGAAAATCATATAATCAGAATCAACCCAAAAAGATGTGGTGATAGGAAAGAAATCACACTAGATTCTAAACTCATAGCTACTAATCCTAACAGAGACTAAACACTTACTAGTGATGGAGAGAAAAGTGTGGTTCCATTAAAATACATGTAAGGGCTCATGGTGCAGCTCAATCTTGAGGTTAGTCCTTATTAGTACATAGGTGGATAAAAATTCATAACACTCTTACCATCAATAACAAACTTGCACATTTTGTCATCATATATCACGTCCATGAAGAAAATATTTCTCCTCATCCAATCATCTAATTCACTTCTAGAAATTAAACAACTCATGACTCCAATGATAGTCATCCTTGACATCAAACCCATCTTCAAACAAGGGAGACTCATCCAACACTTCATCTGCATCATCCTCCTTAGGAAAATCAGAGTCATTTAGGAATAGAATTTGAGTTTTACACTAATGTTGTATGTTTGTGGCACTTTAAATATGTGTTGTTGTTAGTTGTTTTAAAGCCCCTCCTAGTTAGAGCCACAGTAGTCTGTGTGCCACTATTGGTGGGGTAGCTGTAGCAATAGGCCTCTAAGTAGAAGTAGGAGTGATCTGACTCGTATGTCTACGAATAAAAAGCAACCTTTTTTTCTCTTTTCCACTTTGAGGGCATGGTAGAAAGCATCCGCTAATGTCTGGTGGTCAAACATTTCTTTCTCAATCCTAATGTCCATCCTAAGGCCAATCATAAATTTGTTGTCAAACTGTTAAATTGAAGAACTACCTGCCAAACACCCACATCAAGTCAAGTCGTTGAACCGCCAGCCCCTACCTCATTGGAACTCCATCACAAACCAAGCAAAAACACCCCAGCTTCCTGAACTTTGACGGTAGCCCACACGAGCACATGTCCCGAGCAGGACCTGACCTTAACCTCATAAGCTGTCAGCCTCATACTGTCCACTACAACATCTCCAGTCTTCACTTTACCAGAAAGACTCACTTCCATAGTTACCAGTACAGTCGGCCATCCCCGCTGCAAACTAGCTTCAAATGAGTATTGAAGCCAGCTTTCTTTCCACAGCACCAATATCCCAAGCCGGTCTCCAATTATTGCTAATCACTCACCTCAATCTCCACAGCAACCAATTCTTGCATCTCTCACCCTCTCTTCAACCAACCCAGCCTCCTAGCAAACTTCATCATTAGGCTCTCTCGATGGCAATCTCATGTCAAAGCTAAATAGCCATTGCACCACCTACTAAATACTAAGCCTTTCCACCTGCTGCAAGCCTGCACTCTACCATCTATACTCAAGTTGCAATCTTAAGGCGCACCTAACAGCAATATATCAAAGTCCCTGTAGCTGCAGTTGTTAAATTTCAGCATCTTTTCCCTTAGCTGCAAACCCCAAAGCCGACAGTTTCGTTCTCTTATAGCCTATTGCAAATTTATCTTAACCTATTGTATACAGCTTACACAAAGAAGAAAAGAACACAATATGATATA
>NW_021319159.1:793695-796731 GCF_001605985.2 Dendrobium catenatum | reverse complement strand
TAATAAAATCATACATATTCAAAGATGGACAAAATTACATTTCTCCTCTTATGCATATGACCAGCAATTGATCGCAACAGATCCCAACACTCATGACAGTTGCAACACGCAAAATGAGTCCCAACTCAACCTCTGTTACCATTTCCACTTTTGTATTTTCATATTCTTTCTTGGAATTCTTTAAAATCAAGGTTGAAAAAGATAAACGAATCAAATATTGCTACCACATAGAAACCATTTAATTCAAAGTACTGACAGAATAACAACTGAAAGGTTTGCCAATGCCTCCATTTAATAAGTTTGAGATTAATATCTTTCCAGACAACATGTTTCACTGAAGCAAGCCTGCAAGAGTGAATGCCAAACTTTCTCCCACTTCTCTCCTTCCAAACATAATAAATAAGAGCCCAAATAGCTAAATAAAAAAAAGAGGTTTAACAGCAGAAGGAATATCCACACAGTCATTTTCAAAAAGAAAAGGAATCACTTATACAATCGTCAATCCCTCTTTTATACCATATGCATGAGCAAGAGTAAGACTCCAAAATATATGACATATAAACATTATTAAACCCAAAATCGGGATTTAAAGTAAGCATAAAAAGAGTATTTCAAAACCGGCCAATTCTTTTTTTTTTTTTTTTTTAAAAGGACAAACTCCCAATCAAAATTGTATAACTATGAAGCCCAATAATTGCTCTCCAACCATTCGCTATTCACATGCAGTTTGAGCAAATAAAGAAGGAAGGGAGTTCAATGAGCATAACAGCACCTCAAGATTCACCAATTCCTTATAGAAAGATAACAACATAATTTTGAATCTAGCAAACAAATGCGTATTCTCCAATAAACTTTTCATCTTCATATTATATGCCATCAAGAGTTTTAGAAGAGGATCAAACTTAAACTCGTGAACGCACTTTTGTGCCAAATACATGATATTGTAAATCGAGAGCTCATCACCTAAGAAAACTAATGAAATATAGAAAAGATATTTTCGAAAGTCACAACTAAAGCTCTAAATATATGCCAAGTTACCTCTCTCGATCCCCCTATAAACATCACAATGAAATTCTACACTTGTAAAAAAAATAGGTTTGAAAACACTACTCCAGAACTAATAAAATTTTAGAATGTAGAGCAACATCATGATGAAGCAAACTTTAAAATCCTCCCATACAAAATATCTTTCAACATAAAGCCACTCTTACAGCTTCCCTTCACGCGAAATGAATTTTTATAATTCTTCCAATGAGTCTCACTTCTCATATTATGCAAAGATCTTTTTTTTTTTAATTAAAGGGACTCATGAATTTCCCATCTTAAAGCTCATAATTTCTCCCGAAGCTCAAAGGGGAATTATTCCAACAAGCCGAATCAAGTTAAATTTGCAAATGAACTATAAAACAAATGGAAATTTCCAACCTCATTGAGACATACCAAACGATCAAATAATCTTACGAAACAAAATACAAGCATGCATGCTAATCATCCCCAAATACGCAAGGCTCTCATCCATATATTAAATATACATGTGTTCAACATCATCTTCTAACACTAGTAGCCAAAGCTTCATCAACATCTATGAGAAAAAGTGGAGCGGCCACATTTATTTGTAGATTAACAAAAGAACGTCATGCTATGACCACAAAGAACAAAGCCCCACCAAAATGTTCTTGTGAACTCATTTGATATAATATAAATAAAATTTTACTTACTTAACTAAACATGAGCCCATATAAATATATTGAATTGAAATCCTTCCATGAGATCCATGCAAAAAGTTTAAATCCAAAAGTCGAATGACAACTAATTTCTTAACAAATAAAATGATATAAAAGAGTTTTAATTCAAAAGTCTTTTCCGAATGATTCAATGCCGATTCGGAGCTATGAGACATGTGCCAACAACATCAACATTTTCTTTTATAAACTTCAAGTTCAGTTGAGCGTAAGAGGACAATGGGATATGAATTTCCAAGATAACGTATCCAAGAGAAAATTTATGGCAAATCTTAACAAGCATTAGTACAAACACCTCTCACTCTTACTTTGACAAAGGATCAACATGACCTCTTGTGGCTTTATGTGATTCATGCTTAAGACTCAAAATCACATGACATAAAGCAAATGTAAGTTTCCCATACTAGTCGTCCATTCCCAACAATGCGATAAATCAATACACCATAGAGGAATGTAGATCAACACATAGCAACAAAATCAGCTTTACTCATAACGTGGTTGTCACAAGCCATTATTGAATCTAACATGCGAATGAATGTCTCCATCGGAACAAGATAGCTAGTAATATCATGATATATGAATTAAACATGGATCTTGCACAAATATAACTTGCCATCCACCAAATCATCCTCAAGATTTTAAGGTTAAAATGAGAAGAAGCAAATGCAGCTAAGGTGAAAGAAGAAATCAAAGAGAAAAGAGGAAGTAGAAGAAGGAGAAAAAGAAGAAAAAGAAGAAGAAGAAGAAGAAGAAGGAGGGAAGGAGGGGAATATACCTGCCATAGAGAAAGAAATGGGAGCCTAGCTAGAGCAAATCGTGCACCAGCTTATGCTTCTTTGGCTCGGTCTGGTGGGAGAGGTGAACGGGGAGTTCGGGTCCGGCGAGGGTATCGGCTAGGGAGGGCCGACTTCGGCCTTCGGGTTCAGTCCGAACGGAAGAGAGGCGGGAAGAAGAGGGGAGCTTCGGCCTCCTTATTTCTGCGAACACAGAGAGACGGAGCCAAAGAGGGTTCCGCCTGGCCTTGTGCGAACGGAGAAGAGAAAGCCGGAGGGGGACTTCCGCCTCTCCTGTTTGTGCGAACCGAGCCCAAACGGCGAGAGAGGGGAAAGGGCCTCTTGGCTTCTGCGAACTAGAGGGAGAGCAGAGCCGCTTGCGGCTAGGGCTTCTTCGGGGCCAGAGCAACGAGAGCTCAAGAGAGGGAGAGGGGACCCGTTTAATCCCCGGGAGAGTTCGAGAGTGAGAGCGCCAATGCCCCGCCTAGGGCCGGCCGAACCCAAGAAAAGGAGTCGAATTG
>NW_021319159.1:782226-786951 GCF_001605985.2 Dendrobium catenatum | reverse complement strand
TCTCTCAACAAGAACAAAAAGGAACACTTCACAAAGTTTTCTAATCATAAAGACACTCATAAAACCTTCCAAGATATTTTAAATGGCATTAGTTGGTAATGACGAATAAACAACTACAATATCCCACACGAATGTAGATGAAAACATGACTCAACTTCATAAGAAGATACTTGCAACCTATTTCGATCATTCAACCCATTTACCAGTAACATCGTTTGCATAAATCCAAACAAATAGAGAAGAAACAGGCAAACAATTCATCCGATAATGAATCCCAAATAAGTTGCAGCTATAAAAGAAAGGTTTAATGCAAATGGCCTTCGCCATGATCTAAAAAAAAAAAATACTTAAACCATTCAATCAACATTAAATTGATTCTATGTAAAGTCCATATTTGAAGCAGGAAATATATGAGCATTATCAAACATAATTGAAGATGTCACTTTTCATGTGAAACTCAATCGACTCAAGAAGAAAGCATTGAAATATTTCATATCCATTAACCCTCATGGCTAAACATGTCACTAATAATATAAATGGCATGACTAAGAAATTCATGGCTGCTCTTCAACAAACCTCCACTTTCATTTTATGTGTCATTCAAGAGAGCTTGCAAATGTGTGACATGAAGAACAATAAATTCTATCACAACTCATGTGTCAGGCTATGTTCTCCAACAAGATCAATGAGAGGAAGCATATAACAAATAGAAAAAAGCATATAATAGATATAGGAATTTTACCTTCGGAAACTAAACTTGCCAATATATTCTTTTAGAGAATAAAATCTCCCTTGTGATGACACGACATAGGCCCCAACAAAAGTGTATGAATCACCATTGTTAAACACCCACATGAAGCGTTAAAGCATATTCACGAATTCAAACTTCTTTGAATTTAAACAATAACTGAATATCCATGTAACATTTCAAAGAAACAAATATAAATCATAAATGGAAAAGAGACCCATACAAGAAGAGTCTATTTAAATTCTTATATTGAATAGGAGATTGGAAGCGGTCAATATTTCCCCAAACTATTCTCTAAGATTCATAAGATGTTACAACATAAGGTCACGTCATGAAACCTTTCTAAGAAAAGCAAGATTTCAATTTTTAAGACAAAACATTCATCCCCATAAAACCACTTTGAATCTCTTTCTCACACAAAACAAATTTTGGAGTTCTTCCAACCAACTTTCTCCTTTTGTACCATATGCAATCAAGAACTCCAAACAAACATTTAACCCAAATCCATTAACTTATTCTCGTGCCAAATACCCAACATTCTGCCAAAGAATTCAAGAATATCCATGTTATTAGTAAAGAGAAGAAGAGAGATAATTTAATGCCAAATTTGCTCTCCAAAAATTCCAAAGATGTTCAATATAATTGCTAGTATGCTTTTCACATAAAGCTCAAGCAAATTCAAGAAAAAAATAAAGGAAACTCATCATCTCATTCTAATTCAATTTGCACTAAATGTAAATGAGGAAAGGAGGGTTCTCCAACATGAAACAACTCATAGGTAATCTCGGTATATAAAACAACTTCTCAAATTTTTTATTCCAAAGACAACTCATGAAACTTTCAACATAAAGCCAACCCATAAAAATTTCCATCTCAAAGCATTTTTAACATGTAACCACCATTGAAACTTCTCTAACTTAAAATAAATCTCCCATGCTTGTGCCAACAAATATATGAAAGGCTCTTTCAAACTTAGACTCACACATTTACTTTCATGCCAAAAACCATTCTTTAAATAAGAAGTTCATTCCCAATGAAAACTTTTCCAAGGCAAAGCAGTACATCTACAAAAAAATCTTCCATATAAAACTCTTTTAAACAGAAAATTCATATCTATGAATCAAAAGCTCAAACAGCCCTTGAACTATAAGAAATACTTCACTAATAATATTCTCCCTTCTAAACTTTTTTTGAATTATGAATCAAAAGCTCAAACGGCCCTTGAACTATAAGAAATACTTCACTAATAATATTCTCCCTTCTAAACTTTTTGAATTCAAATGCATCCAATTATCGTCTAAAATTAAAAGGAAGAAGTGCAATATCAGCCTTGTAGCAACATGATACAAAATCACAACGAGAAGACGAAGCAAGAAATCTACAATATTTTATTTATAACAATGTAAGGTCCTTCCATTCTTTTGGGTCGTTTGAAGATTGCGCATGAAAACTTTAGAAAGGGTTGATAATGACTAGTCTCCTTAACAAGTCAAGTGATATAAACGAGTTTCAATCCAAGAGCCTCTTTCAAATGAGTCAATATCAATTTGAAGCTACAAGGTACATATATATACCCGCAAGATCACAATTTTCCTCCATAGGTTTCAAGTTCAGAAGAGAGCAAATGAAGTATACCCTTTTAAGATAAAATATCTAAGAGAAAATTTATATTACATCTTAACAAGCATTAGTACAAATATCTCTTATTCATATTTTGACAAAGGATCAACACAACTTCTTGTGGCTTTGTAAGACTCAAGACCAAATGACATAAAGCAAAATGTAGATTTCATATATTAATCGTCCCTTCCAAGAAAACAAAATAAATCAGCACATTAGAGAGAAATCTGAATCAACGCATTGTGACGAAATCAACCTTACTCATAGCATGATTGTCACAAGCCATTATTGAATCTAACATACAAATGAAAACCTCCATTGGAACAAGATAGCCACTGATGTCAAGATGTATACATTAAACATGGATTTTTTTGCACAAATATAACTTGTTTCCACCAAATCATCCTCAAAGCCTTAAGGTTAAAATGAAAAGAAGCAAATGCAATTAAGATAAAGAAAAATATCAAGGAGAGAAGGAGAAGAAGAAGAAGGTGAAAGAGAGGGAGATATACCTGCCTTAGAGAATGAAGTAGAGGAGGCGTCGGGGGCTCGTCGTCAAATAGGAGAGGCGGAGCCAGGTCGTCGGGTTCGGCTGGGTCGTGCGAATGCCAGGGACGGAGGGGGACGGAGCCGGGCTGCAGAGTTTGGCCCTAGGCTTGCGAATCCGACATAACAGGGGAAGCTCGGCGTCGGGCCTTGTCCGAGCCAAGGGGAGACCAAGCATCGGGTTCGGCTGCTCATGTAAAGAGGAGAGCCTGACAAGCTCCCAATCGGTTCGCCTGCAAGTCCTGAAGATTGGGAGTCGGAGCAATAGTCGGAGCCGAGTAGCGCGAGGTAGGGGAGGCTCCGGTCTGAACTAGGTCGTGCGAGCACAGGGGCAGGCCGACGAAGTCCGATCCTTGGAGGTGTCGAGCTAGACTGGGTCACACGAGTGGGGCGAAGGGAGAGAAGAGTGCATTCAGCTCTTCTTGTTCTAAACGAGAGAGAGAACGAGAGTGGGGAGGGAGTTCCGATCTCCAGGAGACAGAGGAGCGGGAGGTAGGGGGCTGCTCGGGCTCTGGCCTTCTGCGAACTGGAGGGAGACGGGGGAGATCGAGATCGAGATCCCGTGTGAGAGAGGGCCGCCCCGCTTTTTGTTTTGCCGCCGCCTCATTGTCTCATGCCAACCCAGAGAGACAGCGTGAGAGAGGGAGAGAGCGAGAGTGAGAGCGGGAGGGGTAGAGATCGGGTGTCTCGGAGAGCGGGATGGAGGCTTTAGCCTCAATTAGGGCGCCAAGATATAATAGTTGTTATGATTTTACTCAAAAATATCAAAATAATAATTTGATATATTATACTTCTTATAAGTGAACTAGGGGTGTAAACGAGTCGAGTCGAGCTAGAGTCAGGGGGTGTTTGAGCTCGACTCGTGAGCCGAATATTGAGCTTGAACTCGAGTCGAGCTCAAGAGTCGAGCTCGACTCGCGATACTGTAACGAGCCATCGAGCCGCTCGTTCGGCCTTTTGTTTTCCCGCACAGTTTTACCAATGGTATTAGACAGCTACAACATTCCCAAAAAAAAAAAAACAGCTATTGCATTGGGAGAAAAAAAAGCTGCTGTAGCATTTATTATGCTTCTATATTATTTGGAAGGAAAAAAAGCTGCCAGCATTTATTAGCATTTGTTAGAATAGATATTTGAGAGAAGACTTTTTGAAAGTTTTTGAATTTTTATATAAAACTGCCTGTTTTGGTAGAAAAAAATTGACATCAAAATTATTTTTTTAAAAAAAAATTGGCTCAAAATATTATTTTCGAGCCGGCTCATGAGCTCACGAGCCGATCCGGCTCAAGCTCGAACTCGAGCTCGTTTACGAAACAAGCTTGAACTCGAGCTCGAGCTCGACTCGTAAGCTCGATAAGCTCGGCTTGCGAGCCTATAAATGAGTCGAGCTTGAGCCGGCTCTGGCTCGGCTCACTTACACCTAATTTAATTTTTTTAAAACATTCTTCACTAGATTGAACGTTTACTCAAATTTTATTTAAAGTTCTATTATAATATTATATATATTTTTTGTAAATATATTAAAGCATAATTAAATTTATATATGTATGTTGAACTGGACTTCAATGTGTAATTTCATCAGAGAAAACTTCAGACATCATAGCCAAACATAAACCACAAAATGCTTGTCGCTTCTTCCTCGAGATCCCCTCCCACTCTCCTCCTTCCCCCTCCATCGCAAAACCCCACCTGGCCACCCCCATTACTCCTCCACTTCCGACAAGAACCCAATCGCCGCTTCCTTCTTCTTCGTCTGGCCACTTCCTCCATCTCTCTTTTCTTCCTCCGCCACATCCCGGCCGCCGCAGCCCG
>NW_021319159.1:778771-782126 GCF_001605985.2 Dendrobium catenatum | reverse complement strand
ACTCACCTGCGCTCATTCAGTTGTGAATGCTACTCGTTAAACTTATCACAGGATCGCACAAAACTTCAGCCCAAAGCCTCTGCGTGCGTGTTCATGGGCTACTCTGAACACCAAAAAGGATACAAGTGCCTGAATCCCACAACAAACAGGCTCACTATAGCTCGGCATGTAACATTCAATGAGAACACTTTTCCTTTTCATAAATTAACTAAGTCTACGTTGTTACCTGCAGTGACTCTACCACACTCTCTGCTCCTTCCGATATCAGCCTCTACAGACATTACAGCACCTAACAACAAAGTGTTCCAGTACGAACTATCAACTTACTGATAAATTATAATTAAAATTTTTAAGGTTTATAAATTAATATCATACTTAATTATTAATTAATTAGTTATTACATCTAAATAATAAAATATATTCATGTAAGTTTATGTAGTATTTAAAATTATCATTTTTACTGCTTTTCAGGATATTATGACCAAATTTTACTCTAATTAACATATTATTTGATATTTAATGATATTATATATAATAATTTTATATTGTGCGTCATGTTTAAAATGGTGTGCCGTGCTTAATGTACTATGCGTCATGGCTCAACGGGAAACTTTGCGTCATGGTGCACCATTCGCCATTAACAAGGATGGATATACATAACAATTGTTACATTAAAGCGCACAAACAATCTTAAAAAGAAAACCTTGAATTTTTTGCAATCATAAAATAATCCAAAAACAACAGTTTCAATAGCATCAAAATGTCCAGAATGACAAACACCAATGAGCCCTTGCTGTACAATACTGCAAAGATAAGTTGAACTTCTTAATCTCTATTTAATTAATCTAACACAATAAGTTTTTAATCTGTATTTGAGATGTTTCTCTAACTAGAAATGAATGAAAATAGCACAGTCATGTCATAGAACAATCAAAAAAGATAATCAGTTTAAAAAAGAGAATGGCCCACAAACAATTCAATAAATATGAATGAATCATATAATCACATGCACAACTTGTACATTGATAGGACTTCAAAAATTAATAGAAATAATGTATAATAAAAAATATTAATATGAAAATTGAACATTATTAATCACAATATAAATATTTAGCAAAGATTTCCTTTTTATATATATAATGAAAATAGTTTTTATAATAAGTAATTATAAATAGAACAAAAGCTAATAAATTAGTTCCTTAAAAATTTACAAAAACAATCATAACAAATTTTGTAACAAACACCCTGATTGATGAGCTCAAATAACTTTATATACAGATATCTATCACAAAGAAAAACTCAATGCAACATCTCATTTGTTTTTGATCATCAATGATCTAATTGTATATTATGTACAAATTACACAATTCAGTCAACATCACATTTGCTTTCCAAAGCATAAATTTGTATATCATAGTAAAATCCCTGAAGTAAGAACATCAAATTTGTCATGATTTCCTCTAATATCAAATATTCTTCTCATTTCTAAACCTTTAGAAGAACAGCATAAATTTTTTATTGTAAGAAAAATAAATCATGCATTAACCTTTTTTCATCCAGGTTTGGGACCGGCATTGACAGTTTTAAATTTTTTTTTGTATAATATTATCTCTATTTAATTTATTGAATTTGTAGTGAGGGAGATAAGCAAACCAACGTTCATCAGCAATTGCTCATATGTTGTAAGTAAGCATGTAGTTAGACTAAAACAAACATATTAGTTCTCCTTGCACATATTTAATAAAAGAAATATATTTAATGTAACTATTGAAAGCATAATATCACAAAATTTATAAATTTTCTTGAAATAAAAAAAAATGAAAGGTATAAATTACTTGGCTGAAGCATAATATCACAAAATAAATACATCAAAACAAATTTTATGAAACATAAGGCAAACACAAAATACAAAATAAAATACATAAACTTAAACGTTTTCGAAAAACAAATTTAAAACTTTTTATAAGTATATTTAAGACAAAATAAATAATGCATATAAAGTATCTTCTTTACAGCATAGTAAAACTATGTGAGAAATTTTGTTTGTTTATTTTTTTGGTTAGGATGAGCTAAAAACTTTAATTAACACATACATATCTATTTTATCAACTCTAATTACATATACATAACATGTTCTCAAGTGCTACGGTAATGGTGTGCCATGTGCATTGTTCTAACTAAACAAAAATTGGACATAAGCAGTCAAAATTAGACTTTCATTTGGTTGAAGTTTCTGGTTCTCTCCAAAAGAAGTTTGGATTTCATTTAGCTCAGTCTTGAAACTTTTTTAGGAAATCAAATCAAATAATCAAATTAAACATATCAGAAAAATGCATTCAATTAATTGGCTTCCTAAATGCTCCAAGTTTCTATCGAATGAATTAGCTTATATAATAAATGAAGTTCATGCATTAATTGCAATTTAACATAATTAATGAAGTAATTATATGTGATCTTATGATTGGCTAATTATTTGGAAATTCATTCGATTTTCCTACTTGAATATCATCTAAATAGAACCATGTTGGTAATGGTGTATGTTACTTAGAACTCCACGGTATTTCAACAATCAGTTTTAAAATATACCAAATATAAATCAAAATCGTAAGCAACATTTATAATTATTAACTACTATTGAGTATGAACTCCATTATGGCAAACACATTACTCTGAATAGGAAATTTAAATAAGAATTATCTTATAAACTTATCTTGAAATGAATAGGTGTAATCATCTCAAAAAGCAATAAGATATCCGTCCCAAACAAAGGCTAAACAGAATATAACAATGCAATCACCTATTCATTTTAATGGAAAACCTTGAGAAATGAGGAACCAAAATTTCATTTGAGGCATACAAATAAAAATATACCTTATATAAATAGGGAAAAATTGGCATTAAAGGAAATAAAGGAAGAGGAGGAAAATAACCATGCTTAAAATTGTACTAAAAAGCTGCATTAAAAAGCATATAGGATATGACAATGTTTACACTCGTTCATTTTATCGAAAAACCCTAAAAATGAGGAACCAATTTCATCTTATGCATACAAAAAACATATATAACTTACATAAATAAGGAAATTTTGGGATTAAAGAAAGTAAAGGTAAAATGAGGAAAATAATCATGCTTAAAATCCATATCCACTCACCGCAGCCAATGACAAGCTATATGCACTTCATCAAACAGTATACAAAGATTTCAGGTAGAAGAAATAGGTCAGCAAACAAGATGCTTTAAAATACAATTAGAAATTAATTAACACAAGTTTAAAACTTGGCATATTTCAAACATTAACGTAAGGTAAACACAAGTGCATTATACATGAATTTCATTCATAAACTTAGAAGCAATG
>NW_021319159.1:771056-773344 GCF_001605985.2 Dendrobium catenatum | reverse complement strand
TCCAAGAGATCAACGTGTCTCCTAGAAAGGAGCAGAATCCGGTTGTAGATTTGCGAGTCATTGGATCGCCTGCCCAATTAGCGTCTAAAAAGGAGGTAAGTTGGAGATTAGATTTGGAAATAGGTAAGCCAAAATCCAACGTACCTTTGATGTAACATAGTAGGTGTTTGAGTAGAAATATGTGTTGAGGCAATGGGTTTTGCATATGTTGAGACAAGGTATTGACGCTATACGCTATATCTAGACACGTAAGGGTGAGGTATTGAAGGGAGCCCGTAAGTTTTCTGTGCATCGTGTGGTCTGAGAGAATTGATTCTTGTGGAAAATCTTGCGGCAGCTTTGTACAAGACGGATTGGCTATAGAATTGCAATGCATTTGTTGTGCTTGTTGAAGAATTGAGGTAGCATATTGCTTTTGAGACAGGAAAAATTTCTGTCCTTGCCGATCTATCTGTAGTCCAAGAAAATTGTGTACTTGTCCTAGATGTTTTATGGTAAATTTTGTACTTAGCTGTTGTAAGATCTTAGTAATCAACGACAAGTTATTGCCAGTAATAAGAATATCGTCAAGGTAAATAAGGAAGAATATTTTAGATTCAAATTGATTAAAAATAAATAAAGGACCAGATTTGCTATTTGTAAAACCAAGCAAGAAAAGATGCTCCATGAATGTGTTATACCATTGTCTCAGAGCCTGTTTGAGACCGTATAAGACCTTGTGAAGTCAACAGACATAGTTTGGATGAGCGGTATCCTTGAATCCTAATGATAGAGCAAGTTGTATGGCAGAGAAGGGGTATGAAAAATTTAAAAAAAGAACCAACTTACAAGCAGGTGTTTGCAGGACACCTGTGCCAGAGTGAGCTATACCCACCGAGCTGCCGTCGCCTATAGTAATACCGTCTGATCCGTGATATGAGTTTGAGACGGATAGGTTTTCCAGCAAATTAGTGAGATGAGATGAGGCCCCCGAATTAAGAAACCATTCATCAGTGGATCTTGAATTTCTGGCGAGTAGAGCAGTATTGGACTGATTTTGCGTTTGTGGGACATATTGAACGTTGAGGCGATGCCAACATGTAGTCGTCGAGTGACCCTTATTGAAACAGATTTGACATGTAATTTGCGGGTTGTTAGAGGACCGATTTGAGCTCTGAGTTGAGCGTCCCCTAGAGCGATGTCCTCTACCACGGTTGGAGAACAGTGCCATATTTGGATCAACAGAAGATGGCGAGCTGCATCTGATGCGATGTTGATCTCTTCACTAAGAAGAAGAGCGTATAGATTGTCAAGACTAATGGGAGAGAGCATTGTGCGAATAGAAGTCTTGAAAGATTGGTATGAGCATGGCAGTCTGTTAAGGATATGTAGAACAATGTCTTCGGTGTCAAGTTTGGAGCCGGCGGAGGCAATTTGATCCACAAGAGATTTGATATTGGAGAGATATTGAGTCATGGTAGAGTTGTTGAGGGAGATATGGTGTAAGGCATTCTTTAATTAAATAACCTTTGACCCATTATTGTCTTGGAAGTGGTTTTCAAGAGTTTGCCTGATCTCAGATGTGGATTCGAGGTGGATGATGTAGGGCAAGATCGGTGAGGAGATAGTTGACCAAATCGTAGTTGCCAGGTTCCGGTTCGTGAGCAGCCATTCAGAATGTGCAGGATTCAGCAAGGAGGTGCCATCAGAATGAACAAGAAGGAATGGTGTTTGAGAAAAATTAGAATCATGATTAGAATCAAACCCTCAAGTCCTTCAAAACAAACCCATTAGGATCGAATATAATAGAAATGTTGTTGTCTTTAGTTAGTTGTGAAATATAGAGCAAGTTGTATGGCAGAGAAGGGGTATGAAAATTTTAAAAAAAGAACCAACTTACAAGCAGGTGTTTGCAGGACTTGTGAGTTGAATCTGAATAATTGTTTTAAGATTTGAGACAACGAATTTTAAGATAGAAGAAAGAACCGGCGTGTGTTGAGGCCTAGAAACATCGAGATCCTCAACGTGAGAGGCGGACGAGGTCGCCATTGATGCACAGGAGAATCGACCTTGTTGATACCATGTAGAACCCTTTGGGTTCTTGAACAGAACCTTACGGTTCTTGAGAGAGAACAGAAGAGGACATAAAAGCTTGTATTATTATCGCTCTATGCAGGAAGCGGTACAACCTATATATAGAAGATACATGAGAAATGAATTGATGGTTGTCCAATGAGAGCGTGACAACTCATTCTTGATTTATTTAATTACATTGGGCTTATCTACTGATACCCTTAACCTATTTGTGC
>NW_021319159.1:762838-770956 GCF_001605985.2 Dendrobium catenatum | reverse complement strand
AGAATTTATTTCCTCACAGTCTTAGCATTGTAATAAAATCTAGCATGCAATAAGATAAGGAGAGGGTGTAATATTCATAAGAGACACCAGAGTTTTTACGTGGAAACCCCTGAAAAGGGAGAAAAACCACAAGGGCTGGCCCAGTTTGAATGAATCCACTAGTATTTGCAGTTAATTACAAATGAGGCCCTTCTTAGGAGAAGGCCTTGGCTTGATGATACAAATGCACATCATATAAAGCCCATTATATGGTGGGAGTTACAATATAGACATGTTTGTTTGGTCAGCATGACCATAGTCGATAGGATGGAGACCGAAAAGACTGTTATCTAGTAATGGAGGTTGGAAGGATCGTAGTCGGTAGGAGACTAGGGTCAGAAAGACCGTTGTCCAGTGATGGAGGTCGGATGGACCATAGTAGGTGACGGAGGTCAGAAGGACCGTAGTCGGCAAGAGAGTTGGGTCAGAAAGACCGTTGTATAGTGATGGAGGTCAGCAGTATTTTGGGAGCTCTAGGCATCAAGTGGTGGCGTGGTGGAGCTCAAGGCCTCAAGTAGTTTTCCAGCAGAAGACCAGATCTCAAGTGATGTTTTGGTGGAGCCCATGGCCTCAAGTGGTGGTCCGACAGAAGTCTGGGCCTCAGGTGGTGGTCTGGAAGAAGTTCGGGCTTCAGGTGGTGTCCTGGTGGAGCACAAGGCCTCAAGTGACGGTTCAGCGGAAGTTTGAGCCTTAGGTGATGGCCTGGTGAAGCATAGAGCCTCAAGCGGTGGTCCGGAAGAAGACCGTACATCAGGTGCTGGTCCGGCGAAGCAACGGCGTCAGGTGGTGGTCCGGTGGAGGTGAGGGATCTCAAGTGGTGGTCCGACATAAGTCTGGGCCTCAGGTGGTGTTCTGGAAGAAGTTCGGGCCTCAGGTGGTGTCCTTATGGAGCACAAGCCCTCAAGTGACGGTTCGGCGAAAGTCCGAGCCTTAGGTGATGGCCTGGTGAAGCATAGTGCCTCAAGCGGTGGTCCGGAAGAAGATCGGGCCTCAGGTGGTGGTCCGGCGAAGCAACGACGTCAAGTAGTGTTCCGGCGGAGGTGAAGGATCTCAAGTGGTGGTCTGGTGGAGCAACGACATCAGGCGGTGGTCCGACGAAGGTGTAGGCCTTTAAGTGGTGGTTCGGCGGAGCAACGACGTCAAGCGGTGGTCCGGCGAAGGAGAGGGCCTAAAGTGGTGGTCTGGCAGAGGTTAGGGCCTCAAGTGGAGGTACGACAGAGCAACAACATCAGGCGGTAGTTCGATAGAGGTGAGGGCCTCAAGTGGTGGTCCGGTAGAGAAACGGCATCAGGCGGTAGTCCGACGGAGGTGAGGGCCTCAAGTGGTGGTCTGGCGGAGCAACGACATCAGGCGGTGGTCCGGCGGAGGTGAGGGCCTTAGGTGGTGGTCCGGCTGAGCAACGACATTAGGTGGTGGTCTGGGGGAGGTGAGGGCCTCAAGTGGTGGTCCGGCGGAAGTCCGGTGGTGGTCGAGGAAGACGAGGGCCTTAAGTGGTGGTCCGGCGAAGCAACGACATCAGGCGGTGGTCCGGTGGAGGTGAGGGCGTCATGTGAAGGTCCGGTGGAAGTCCGATGAAGGTGAGGGCCTCAAGTGGTGGTCCAGGGAAGGTCCGGCGAAACTCCGGCGATGGTCGAGGAGGAGCTTCATCCTTCTCTGCTCTTCTTCTCTGCTTGCTTCAATCCCCTTTCAAGAGAGATAGGGGTCAATTTATAGATTTTCTGGAGAGGCATGGCTCGTAAATAGGTGAGAGATCAAGGGCAAATGGGGAGTGGTTTGGATGGACGGCCGATATTAAATTCCTTGATCATATATCATTCGTCAGACATTTGAAGGCTTTAATGATGTCGGAATTCAGCGATCTTGGGCTCGTTGGATTCGTCTCGTCGAGCCGCTCTATTCGACTATAAGCACGTTATGTTTGTAATCCGTTTGGTAACCCAAATTGTGGTTCGAACCTTTCAACAGTGCTTCAGGTCCTTTATTTGGACTCATCTGGGCTCGGATTAAGTCGAATTTGGTGTCGTTGGGTTCATATTTCTGAGACATTCAGTTTGACTATAAGTTTGCTGAAATCGGAGTTCGGATGGTCCCAATTTTAATTTAGGAAGTTTCCAACTTGATTTTGCATCGAGATTCGTGCCCGATCAAGATAATATTTAGTTCGTAATTTAATTAAAAAAGAAAAAAAACAAGTTGAAATATTCGTATGTGTAAATGCAACATTAGAGAAAGTAAGCAAAAACGTACGAAATATTTTAATTAAACATGATTAAAATTATTGATACATCATCCAAAAATTATTTTGATTGGGCGCAAATCTCGGGGCAAATTTGAGTTAGAAGTTTCCGAAATAAAATTCGAGACCATCCAAACTCCGCTTTCAGCAAACTTATAGTCAAACTGAACATCTCGAAAAGATGAACCCATCGACACCAAATTGAACACAATCCGAGCCCAAATAGATCCAAATCGAAGACCCAATGATTTCCAAACACGACATGCTTATAATCGAATCAAGCGGCTCGATGAGACAAATCCAAATTAAACATGATGATGATGGTCCCTAATTAAACATTCACACGATAATTGGTGTTCAAACCTCTAACATTTTAACATTGAAAGTTAGGAAGATGCATGAGATATTATTGGGTAGTTTGGGGATCCTCTCCTTTTGTCTTATTTTTCCAACTTTGGTGACAGAGGAAGTGGAGTTAATAATGGTTCGAAGGCTCAAATTGTATATGAAGGAAAAGCTGGGATCTTGATGTGGAGGGGCTAGGGTGAAGTTGGTGGAGCTTGAGATAGCCATACTCGGATCAGTAAGGTTAGATTAGGGGGGCAAATACCTTGAGAAGAGATAAAATAATAAATAATGAGTCTTAGAAGAGTAGGGAGCATCATACTTAATAGCTTGGTTAGAAAAGTTGGAGGTGAGAGAGGCAAGAGCAAGATAGTTTAGGTCATGATTCATAGAGATGCTTGGTGCATGTAAGGTAGGGAGAGGGGTCATTGGCCTTATTTATATGCTTGAAAGAAGGTTAAAGGATTTACATGTATGACTCAAACCACTTTAATGGGTTGACACGGATTTTTCAGACACCTGTGAGTTATGAAGAGGATTTAGGGCAAGATTGAGTTTCATGTGCAAAGGTGTTACAAGCAACACAAGCAGAGGGTCCCCATTCATAAAGAATTGATAGCTTCACCTTCTTACCTCCTAAGAAGATACAAATTTCATCTAACAACAATTGAGAAGTTGAAATTTTTATGCTAACATGGGCAAAAGTGGGTCTAGATATATTCACAGTAATTGAGTCAATTATTAACAAAACTTTGATTTTACTAACTATTTTAATGATATCGATTTATACAATTCAATTTGGTCAATTGGTTGAAAGCTTTGATTATAATCAAATGATATTGAATTTGATTATTGCATATGTTTAATGTACATGAGTTTACTTTAATTGATTAAATGTAAAAAAAATAAACAGTTTCCAACCAAAAACAAAGCAATGCAAAGATTCAAAAACTTCATCGAAATCGGCATCTCCTTAAAATCTTCTTTAATGGAAGTAAAATCCAACAGCCAACGTTTAAATAGAAAAGGACACCCTAAGGTCCAACGTTAAGAATCATTTCCAAATCCTCACAACAAGAAATTTTGAAAAAAAAAAAAACTCAGATAAGGAGAACAAATTTATTTCGCCTTTTAGCTACAAAAACCTTTGAGCAAGCGACTGCAGAACGATTTTCAACTTGAATGTGAGTGAGAAGCGAGCAGCCCTTTCCAATTCATAGAAGGGCGGCTGGAAGCAGATTTGGGAAAAATTATTACATTCGGACAAAAAATTGAAAATCCGGGCGAATACCGAACAATACCGAGTGCTCTGTCCAAGCACTTGGTTGACATGGCGCTTTGTTATTGGTCTCTGGTCTTGTTCGGTATCCGGACACAATAATTACTCTAGGGTTGACTAATGAGGGTGGAGAACTGTGAGGCTTTGTTTAATTGGAAATTTTTTATGCTTATTCCGTTTTAAAACCACAAATTCATTTTTCTTTACTGTTTGGTTCCTCAAATCAAATTCCCGATAACTCCTTTTATTTCATTTTTTCTGTTGTTTTGAAAAAACTTTTTATATATGCTTCTACGCTAGAAAACTTCATTTTCTGAATCAATATTTCTTAAAACGGTCTTTTACGAAAGTACCAAAAAATCAAACGAAGCATGAGTCATCCATAGATGATAGAAGGGATCCATGCCAAAAAGGCCTAATAAGGTTGCCATTGAGGTGGCGCATATCTACATACAATAACTCTAAATAGCAACAGTAAAATTTGATGAAAAAGTTTGAGTTAAAATGAGCAGCTTATGTCATGGTTTTACAAAAAATATACTTTCATCTTCTATCTAAAATCTCCACTTCATTCAGCTCATCTTCATCCATTGATTAGAAACTTTAGCTATCAATTAAAAATCTTAAGTTCAAATCTTATATGTATATATATCTTAATTGATCTAAATATTTAAAAAAAAAAAAAAAAACTCCACTTCAATAGGTATGAATATAAGGCTGACTAATTTGAAAATAGAAAATCAGATGATTATATTAAATATCCCAACTATAAGATATAACTGTAATAGAAATGATGAAAATGAATAGAGAATCCTAACATGCCTAGCTTTTTTTTTACTGTTTAACAACTTTTAATAAAAATTATCATCATACATGCCTACATAGAACTTTGAATTAAAAAAAAATAAAAAAACTTATATATACACCGAGAATATGTACAGTGAGATGATAAATTAAAAAAAAAAAAAAGGCAATTCAAACACATCCAAAATTTTATCGAATGTTCTCACTTACGGTTTCCATTCCAGCAACTGGGAAACTAAAATGCAAGAACTCAATTTCCCTTTAGATCGTTTCAAAAAATAAAAAGTTATAAAGAATAAGTCGTGAGAAATCACAAATTTTCATTACAAAAGTGAATTACAGCTCCTCTCCCTCTCTCTTAAAGAAGTCACAAATGATAGAAAAAAAAAATACATAAAAGGTATTAAAATCGTACAAACAAAAGCAAAAGCTAAGCTATAGAGATCGATTCTCATCCCCTTCAGGCATATCAATCAGGCTCTTCAGCTCATCCTGCTTGGTAGCTGGAGCCTTTGAGAGGAGAAGGTCGAGCATTTGCTTCGCATAATCATAGTTCTGAACTTCCATGTTGTGTTTAATGGCGGTTCTTATGCAGTTAATCCGGTGCTTTGCGAGAAGTGGTAAAGAACCAAGATGGCGAGAGAGCCTTGCCATCTCCTCCTTTGCACTGATCATGCTAGGACCCTGGACCTTCTTGAGGCGTGCAATTTCCTGGAGTATAAATGGGTCAGCAAATTCATTTAGGAGCTGTTTGGTTGCCTGCAAAGTAAACGCAATGTAAATTAAATATAGTGTAAAGTAAATGTAGTGCATTCCAAATACTTTGAGGTTGTTTGGTTATCTGCAAAGTAAACGCAGGAGAAATATTTCCCTTGTTTGGTTAGATATATCCAGAGTAAAGTAAAAACAGTGCATTCGTAATATTTTTTTTGTCATTATAACTTGTGTATTTATAAAAGTAATCACCGATTGTTTAAACTGCGTTTGGAATAGCTTTCTTCTTGCTTTCTAAAACAGTTTTTTAGTGTTATAAAGTTCATTACAGCATAATCCTATACAGCATAATCATACCAAATATCTAAAAGTATATAGATATTTCATGAAAGAAAAATTAGAAAACGGATCAATAAGCACTTCATATGTCCCAACTAGAAGACATCTTGCTGATATATCGACCAAATGACTTGCCAATCTCACATTCAAGAATATTATAAGCAAATTTGGAATGATAGGTCTCCATCCAATTTGAGGGGGTGTTGAAGAGCCATCAAATCAAAGGGGACTAGGAGAGCGCTAAATAAGAAAATTTACAGCCCAAAAATTCATTGCTTACAAGGAAACAACTCTCCCACAGATTCGTTTACAATAAAGGAAAGAAAAAGCCCACATATTGCTCCCTTAATACCAATCAGCACCCCAAATTAGATCCAATGGCAAGCAAATAACAACTTTTTTATTTTTTTCCTCCATGTAGCTTTTATGTATCAACACTCATTGAAAGAATAAACAATCTAAGCTTTGCTTCTACAATAATTATTCATAAATTTGTCCTTTCTAATTTTTCACGCATCAATCATACATGATCTATTCTACTTAGGAAATCAGGACTACTGAAAACAGACAAAACAACACAAATATTTCTCTTCACATCTTCCAAACTTAAATTGAAAGAAATCTATAGGCGACAATAAACCACAAAATGCACCTTGAATTCTACATATTGAAACGGGAGCCAGATTCTGATTCAATCATTCAACAAGAAGTTAGCAAGGAACGCAAAAACATGAAGTTCCCGAACCCAAAAAGCAAATACAAAATGAAAAGTTTAATGTTTGAGGTCTAAACTACAGAGAAGAAGAAAACACCTTTACTAATACTTGCAACACGTTACGTCCGAGTACATTGAACCTAACAAAACACTAGTAACATAGATTATACAAATTTATTATATCAAATCCAACAAGGTAAACAAAACTGGGAGAAGCTTTCATCAAAATTCAGCAGGTACAACACTAAAACTGGCGATAAGAACGATACAAATGTTGCGAACTCAGATGAAACACAAGCAAGCAGAAGAGAAATTTATCACTAAAGGTTTCGATGTTGCATTATGGCTAAATCAAAGTCAGTATTCTATATGTTAAAAGAACACCAATATCGCATAAAAATGAACTCAAATATTTTTTAAATTTATACAATAGATAAACAACCAACAATCCCGAGTAAACTGTAGATTGGATAATGAAAAAAAATATTGCAAGAGCTCTCTAACTAATGGCTTTTACTACCAAAGCAAGATAAAGAAGCGAGCGCATTTGCAAAAAAAAATAATGATTATAAGAAGGCTGAACAAAACTAGCTGTTCCAACAGGTCAGAATGAGAATGACTAACCTCCCAATGCAATTCAAGGGTCAGAATCAGATGGCTATTTAACCTAATGATAGATTTAATCAAACTCTACCCCGTTTAACCAGGCCATTTACCAAGCCAAGGTGATTGTGAGTTCAAGTTCTATTGAAGGAAAACAAAAGGTCTACTGTGTTAACGTTGTAAGTCTTTGCAGGGATATTGGACAACTAGAGCCCAGCAGCAATGGCAACAAAATTGGTAAAATGCTCAGATATTCGACAATGATATTGGACATTTGAAATGCAGTGACCATGGCAAGCAGATTGCAAGGAACACATACAATAAAGAACAGCTCAAAGTAAGAAACCAGGATCTCTTTTCTTTCTGTTATCTCATTCTTATTCCAAGAATAAGTTGAAGGCGTCAATAGTAAACTTTGTTTGGAATATCTATATACTTTTAGATATTTGGTATGATTATAAAGTTCATTACAAATTTTAAAAATTCGAAACTCACCGAACAAGGAAGGAGCCCTAGAAGCCTCTCGTGCAATCTTACACCTCGTGCGAAGCAAAAAAGCCGAACAGCAACGACGATGCGAATTGGAGCTCCCTTCCTTAGCTCCGATGGAAATGCCGGAACTTCCGATCGGACAGGCAAAGGTAACGTGGTCGAAGGAGCGAAGCCGAACAAGAACGAAGGAGCCCTAGAAGCCTCTCGTGTAATCTTACACCTCGTGCGAAGCAATGAAGCCGAACAAAAACGACGATGCTAACTCCAGCTCCCGTCCTTACCTCCGATGAAAATGGCGCAACTACCGATCGGACAAAGTGAACGTCGTCGTTGCGCGAAGTCTGAGAAGAACGAAGGAGCCGAAGAAATCTTACACCACCTGCGAAGCAATGAAGCCGAACGACGACGACGACGCCATCGTCGAGCGAATTTATAACCCGCTCGATACGAGCAGGTTTCTAATTCCCGCAAAACAGCCTCCTTATTACACGCCTAATGCATCCGATGAGTTTCGCTTGTTCCGCTCAAAATTAACCAAACACCCTAATTTAA
>NW_021319159.1:759558-762738 GCF_001605985.2 Dendrobium catenatum | reverse complement strand
ATTCATGCGCCGAATGCTATGAACAACATGTGAAAATGCTAGTTTTCGTAGAGTTCGATCACCAATGATTTGGAGTTCCATGAACTCTAGAAGCACCTCTAAGCCGATGATCTGCATGGACAAACAAGAAGGAAGAGTTCTCATATACTGGTCATCACCTCCTGTAGAGAATATAAGCATAACATATAATGGCTCCTTTGGTTGCTTGAAAATAGAAAACACGTCAAAAAATGTTTCTTTTGCAATCATTTTTTTTTTGCAATCATGTTGGGTGAAAATAAAACCATAAATATTTTGAGGGGTTTTGAAGGTGTTTGTAGAGTATAAAACTGGTGTAGTCGTCTACCTGCAATCAAGCTGCAACGAAACTACACAAGGCAATGGAACAGTAACAAGTTTGTGTAAAAACTGATAGCAAATTCTATATGCCTTCTCGGTAACAAAACAGGGAAGATAACCTCAGGGTTACCGAAATTACTTCTAAGGGAAAATAATAAAAATACTGAAAATAACAAAAGCAAAAGTAGAAAACGGTTATAGGCAGAGATCGTGCCATGTGGCTGAGCTGGCACAAGTCTTCTAGTAAAGCTTAATAGGTAGTAGCTTAATAGGTACTAGGTAATATCAGATGATACCCGCATCAGGTCCCTCCTTCAGAAGAACTCATCTCCGATGAGTTAATAGCGATTTCAGCTTCATCCGGTGGGTGGTATGGAAACATATCTGCCACATTGAAGGTAGAAGACGTTGTAATGTGGGAGGGTAAATCAATGATGTAAGCGTTGTCATTCACTTTGCGTAGCACCGGAAATGGTCCAAACTTTTTGGGATTGAGCTTTGGACAGGGCCCCGACGGAAACCGCTCCTTGCGGTACTTCAACATGACTAGTTCTCCAGGGACGAATTCTACCTTCCGTCTATGTTTGTCTTGATCAGTTTTGTACTTTAAGTTGCTTTCCGTCAGCTTATTGCGGACTTCCTTGAGCATATTGGAGAATTGTTCCGCGCTTTTGATGGCCGCCGGACTTTTACATTTAGGCAAAACTGCAAGGTCCACAATATGGTTTGGCATTTTTGTATATACAATACTAAAGGGGCACTGACCTGTTGACCGATTTGGCATGGAATTGAAAGCGAACTCCGCTTGACCCAGGACTTCTTCCCAAGCCTTGGGATGGTTCTGCACAAGGCACCGCAGCATGTTACCAAGAGTTCGGTTGACTACCTCAGTTTGTCCATCCGTTTGAGGATGGTAAGCGGAACTGAGTTTCAAATCGGTGTGAAGCATCTTCCATAATTCCCGCCAGAAGTGGCTGATGAACTTAACATCTCGATCGGACGTAAGGCTACGAGGAATCCCGTATAGACGGACGATCTCTTTGAAGAATAACTTCGCAATGCCTAAAGCGTCGAAGGTTTTTTTACATGGAATGAAGTGCGCCATCTTCGAAAACCTGTCGACCACAACAAGAATGGAGTCGGAGCCACGCTTTGTTCTCGGCAAGCCTAAAACGAAATCAAGACTCAAATCCTCCCATATTGAATCCGAAACAGGTAAGGGCGAATAAAGCCCAGAATTATGAGAAGTTCCTTTGTATTGTTGACAGAAGGCACATCGCTCAACAAATCTGGTTACATCCCGCCTCATGTGCGGCCAAAAGAAACGGGATTGTAACTGCTGTAAAGTTTTGTCCCTTCCAACATGGGCTGCCAATCCACAATGTACCTCCTTGATAAGTTGTTGGCGCAAAGATGAAGCTGGAATGCACAAACAATTCCCTTTAAATAAGAACCCGTGCCGCAATGTGAAGTCAGTGGAAGGCTTGCCGAATGCTTCAATGCTCTCACAACGGCGTATAATTCTTGTTCATAAACAGTCCATTTTTGGAGCGGAGGACTGAGCTTCTCACTGAAGTATTCGATGGGACGGTCTTCTTGATACAACACCGCTCCTATGCCTACTCCGGAGGCATCAGTATCCACCTGGAACGGTTTTTCAAAGCTGGGTTAAGCCAAAACCAGCGCATGGCTGAGAGCTGCCTTGATGTTGTCGAAACTCTCTTGTTGAGAAGCTGACCAGAAGAATGCTGAACCTTTCAACACATCCGTGATTGGAGCAATGATCACGCTGAATCCCCTAATGAAACGATGGTAGAAGTTTGCTGATCCATGGAAACTTCGAATTTCAGTCACAGTGCGGGGTTTAGGCCAATCTCGAACAGCTACTACCTTCCTCGGATCCGCCTGAATACCTTCGTGGGACACAACAAATCCCAGAAAATAAACCGAATGGGTTGCAAATTCGCATTTAGATAGATTCAGGTATAATCTATGCCCGCGCAGGGCTTGGAATACTAGTGTAAGATGCTGAATGTGCTCTTCTAGGGACGAACTATAGACCAGTATATCATCAAAATAAGATACACAAAATCTGCCCGAAAATGGCCTCTGCACCTCTGTCATCAGCCTCATAAAAGTGGAAGGGGCGTTGCACAGCCCAAATGGCATAACTCGCCATTCAAAGAGTCCTTCCCGGGTCTTAAATGCTATCTTCCATTCATCTCCGGGACGAATATGAACCTGGTGGTAACCACTTCTGAGGTCTAATTTAGAGAATACAACGGCGCCTTCTAATTTATCCAGCAAATCGGGAATCCTTGGAACATGAAACCGGTACTTCGTTGTGATCTTATTTATAGCACGGTTGTCTATACACATCCGTCATTGTCCGTCTTTCTTGGGGACTATCAACGCAGGTACAGCGCACGGACTGAGGCTGTGTTGAATGAGTTGTCGTTTCAATAGATCATCCACAATATCTTGAAGAATAGCGTGTTCTTTAGGACTCATTCGGTAGTGAGGCAAATTGGGCAAGGAAGCTCCTGGAATCAGGTCAATTTGATGCTGGATGGTGCGAAGTGGTGGTAGATGAGCGGGTAACTCTGTAGAACCAATATCAGCAAACTCAGTTAGGAGTTGTTTAACTGCTTCAGGGACGGCGTGCAGGTCCTGTTGCTTGTGATTGTCAGCAGCCACGAGAGCCAGAACTGGAACATCTTCGGGACGAGATTGTAATAATATATGACCGGACACTAGAAATGTCGCGGCCTTGCCCTTGTCATCTTTGCCAACGGAGTCAGTATGGTGAGGTAATAACCGCAATCGCTTGCCCTTCCAATC
>NW_021319159.1:736681-753674 GCF_001605985.2 Dendrobium catenatum | reverse complement strand
GATACTCAAACCCTAGCAAAATCAACTATTTAATGCAAACAAATCAAAAGGAATTCCCTAAACAGTCCCTACATTCAAATTTCTCTGTGAAACCCCCCAAAAATTCTTCCTAAAACACTCTGTTTGAGCTGTCAGCCCGCCCGATCTCTGCAGGAGGCGGAGATCTTGCCTGTTCGCGCCTGTGAACTGGTCCCGCCTGGACAGACTGGACCGATCCAGTGGACCGGTCTAACAGAACACTTTGTAAAATAAATTACAAGCCTACTTGATATTAACACTTAATTAAGATTCCTCATCATCATCAGAGCTAAAATCCTCCAAGCGCCGGTCTTTGATTGCAGGAAATATCTCGACTGCCGGGGTTCCGACATTGATTTCGGTACTGTATTATCCTTGATTCTTGATGTATTCACCACTTCCCTCTGTGCTTCTCTGACTTCTTTGCAGACCTTATCCAAAACCTCAAGGAAATCCCTCACTGTGACAAACAATCTCAACCCCTCGTCTCTTCCAGCATTCCCATGGAAATAGTCAGTGGTAAGCTTTACTAATGATCTTATTCTCTTTTCTTCCTCCAAAAGTTGAGTGATATCAGCCTCAGCATGCTTTCAAAGAATCATGAAAAGCACTTTTCTCCTCCAAGTTACTCATATCAGCGTTTAAGAACTCTTTTGTCTTCGCTAATCTATTGCCAAGACTTACAACTGAGCTCGTTAAAGCATCGGCACTGTGCAGACAATGTGCACTGTGCAGAGACAGGCATAAGTTACAACTTTATAATTACATGCATATAGAGATTAGAGATGGATACAGAAGTAGTTGTTTTGAGATTACAAAAACTACCATTTACGCTATTTCAAGTATACAAATACAAGAGCATAAAGGCCATGCTCGAACACATAAAGGCCTTCGTTTAATGTGACCAAATCATCTAAGGCGACTCTCTCTAATCTTATCTTCCACTGGAGCTACTCCAACCTTTTAACATATATGCTCATTTTGTATACTATCTCTAAGGGTATTGCCACTCATCCACCTAAGCATCCTCATCTCTGCAACACTTAACATAGTATTATGCTTCTCTTTTAATGGCCAACATTCAGCACCATAAAGCATTACATGTCTCACCACCATCATATAGAATTTTCCCTTAAGTTTGAGGGGGAATTTTCTATCGCACAAAAAGCCCGATGCATTCCTCCACTTTAACCATCCAACTTGAATTCTGCTGATAATATTCACCATCACTCTGAACAATAGAACCAAGATATCTAAAACGTGTACTCTTATTAATGACTTGATCGCCCAAAGTCACAATCCCCTCACTAGGTCTATTGCTACTAAAATTACACTCCACATATTCAATTTTAGATCTACTCAAGCGAAAACCTTTAGACTCTAAGGTTGACCTCCATAATTCAAGTTTTGCTTCAACTCCCTCTCTAGTCTTATCAACAAGAAGAATATCATCAGCAAAAAACATACACTACGGTACATCCTCTTGCAAATGTCTAGTGAGAAAATCCATTGACTAAAGCTGTTCTTCATAGAAAAAAAAAAATCTGTACTTCATAGATAAATCAATAATTTTGGCCATAGCATAGAACAGCTTAACAAATGCATATGCTTTACAAAACATAAGCATTTACAAATCATAGTGACAATATAATACTAAACAAAATCCTAACTATGTTGGGAGAGAGCTTACTTCCATAGTAGCAAGTGATTCCTTCATACTTGAGGATTCCTCTTCGAATGAAGTCATGAAAAGCAATGCATCGATCCTTTTGAAAGCAAAAGGGATATTCACCATAGCTTTCAGGAGTTGTTCTGCAGGCCCAAGAAAAACTGAGTCATCGTTAAATAGCCTAAGCTTCAGCTCCTCATCCGAGGTTGGTGCCATTCTCAACAATGTTTGTAGTAGCTCTATTGGAAGCTCGTTTCCTGCTTGGAGAAGACATTACTCTGATTATTAATCATTATCATCAGTACGCTATATATGTTATGATTCTCACAAATGTAGGAGGATACATATTGTCACTTTGTTTTCAAATATTTAATCAGAAAAAAAGAAAAAAATGTATATTTGAGGGAAACTGAAAAGATAATAATAAATACATGAAAAGTTTAGTGTGATGATATTAAGAGTATGGTTGGGAAATCCCAACCCGTATTCGATTCCCCTCAAGCGGTAGCGCTTTTTAAGTAGGGGTCCCAATAAGTGCGAGTTAGGAGTTTATGTAGGAGTGGGTGCCTCTTCCAGGTCAATTCCAGGTTAGTCGAGAGATTAGTTACGCCGCCAAACACCTCACAAGCTGAGGTAGCAGTCGGTAGATACTCCCATTCCAAAAAAAAAAATTAAGAACATGAAATCTTAGGATCATCATCATTATTATTCTTAGCCCAAAATTTTTTTGGTCAAATTTACTAATCCTTCTTCTCCAGTGTCTCGATTTATTTTGATAGTGTTGCACGTAATGTTAACTATCAATAAAAATAAAAATTGGCACAAGCTATTCCCGTAATGACAAGGATACAAAGGATATTTATAGCAAAATATAAAAGAGTTCAGAAGAAAATATAATCAAATGACAACTACGATGCATTTCTAATTAAAAAAAAATGTAAATTTACCTTCCATTAATGCATCACAAACTTCTTCTACTTTCACATTATGTGCCTTTAAAGAGATGGCCAAATTCTGTGATTTCTTCTGCTCAAGAATCTGTATGCGTTGACCAGAAAAATAATTTCCAAAATCCCTTTTAGAATCATTCCTGCTCTTATCAGCAGCATTGTACCCAAACAAACTTTCTATCATCTCCTCATTAAACTTATAAAATTAACAAAAAATCTACTACTTCAAGATTGAAAACAAATTTTATAGGGCTGAGTAACTTGAAAAGGAAGACATTAAACGCTATTTGTAATGAGGCTTACTGGAATGATCCAGCTTTAAGCTGATGCTAGACCATGAATTGATTAGGGTTGGCCATGACCTTATCCCAGAAGAATGGCTTCAGCTTGGTCTTGGCACTGTCAGTATCAGCATTTTCTTTTGAAGAATCATTTTGCTGAAAATAGAAATTGTAGATTCAACATCTCATAGATCATACCATGATTTTAGAGTTGGAAGAACAACAAAGCATATACATACTAGAGAAGTCACTAAGGCTTAAGGACAAATTGGTCTCTCATCCTTTTGCCCATTAACAATCTGATACTTGCTTCCAGCATATTTATTACAGCAATAAAAGCAGAATGCAGCAAGTGTAAAAGTATGTGCTTCAGTTACAACCACTGCAATAATAATTGTTTGAAAGCTGTTGCTTGCAGCAGAAAGATGAGGTATTGGATGAACTTCGGCGGGCACAAGGAAGTCGTCTAATGATGAAGTTGGAGAAAAATCCCCATGATCATCTTCAGGCAAGGGGGGCTCATTGGGAGGTAATGAGAGAACAGGAGCAAGCCATTTAAATACGGTAGCTGGGGTTGGGGCTGGAGGTAGAGCTGTGCTTCCAGTTTGGATTTGATGAGTTGGTCTTAGAGTTGGAGCTGGAGATGGGACAGAGGGCCTTCTTGAAAGAGGATCTTGCTCGAGCATTCTGGAAAATGTGTAGCAGGCCTGTGCATTAGGCTGATATCTGGAAAAACAGGAACGTTATTTTTCTTGATCAAACAGTCAATAAGAGAGCGCTTCATGTTAGGGGTAAGGTGAGTGAGGGTCGCTTGCATGTCTTTCCATAGATGTTTAGTGGAAGAATCCATAATGCTATCTATTATTAGCAAATCTAAAGCAATCATAACTGATTTTGTTCCCAACAAATCAAGCATGCAATTTGACCATACATGTTCCATCTGTAATTCTGCATTCATAGGATCTTTTCAAAAACTATAGACAATATAACCGATTGATTAGAGAAGTTAAATTTAAAGAAGCGTCGGATTCTGCTAGTAAGATTTAGACTTCTTAAAGCAGTTTTTTAGTATTAAAATTTTAATTTTTAAACTAAAAAACTATTTTAAAAAGCAGTAAGAAAGCCGTCCCAAACGAAACCTCAGTTGTTTCAAAGCAGTTTCAGGAGACATGCATCCAACAATTTAATATAACCTCTTGGACAATTACAAAGAGAATATATCACTACAGTTAGGGATGTCAATTTTTGACACGACCCGAAACCCGACCCGAACCCGACCCGAAAAAATCCGGGTTCGGGTCAACCCGAACCTGAAACGGGTCAGGTTCGTGTTGAACAAATCAACCCGTTTTAAAAATCAGGTCGGGTTCAGGTTGACCCAGTAACCCAAAATTGACCTTAAAGTGACTCGAAGGTGACACGAAAACTCATATTTGACCCGAAAACCCGAGATTGACCCGTTTTTTATTCGATTTTAACCCGAAAATCGAATATTGACCCGATTTTGACCCAAAAATTAACAATTTTAGGTCAACTTCAGGTCATTCGTGTCGGGTCGGGTTCGGGTCTGGAAACTTGACCCAATTTTAAAAACGGGTCGGGTTCGGGTTGACCCCAACAGTGCCGGGTCAATTCACCGCTACTTGACAGTTGCGTAATAGTGATGTCGCTCTTAGTTTGAATGATATCATTCTTTACTCCTTGAATGAACTTTTCCTATGGTATTGTGTATTTTGATTTTTTTTTTGCAGGTTGAACGACTCAAATTTGACTTCTCATGGAAGGCACAAATCCTCTCAACCAGTGGCAGAGCTAGAAATTTTATTCAGGGGAGGCCTAAATTAAAATAGTTATGTTTGTCGTCTCATTACCGGTATCAAGAGAGCTATAAGATTAAAATAAAAAAAAGCAAATAACATGCCCTTAGAGCTTAGAAGACATAAATATATGCCATGTGTAGGGGTGCAATCCAGTCAAGCCGGCTCGCGAGCTGGCTCGGGCTCGTCTAGTTAACGGGCTCGACGAGTCGAGCTTGAACACGAGTTCTAGCTCGACGGCTAATCAAGCTTGAGCTCGAACACTCGACTATTCGACTCGATAGCTCGTTGAGTAGCTTAAACACGAGAGCAGGAGCGGACTTCGCCGTAACAGCGGGTCACGGCAGCAGGCTTCGCCGCAAGAGTGGGATAGGGCTTTGCTGCGAAAGGGGGTCGGGCTTTGGGCTTCGCCATGAGAGCGGGTCGTGGCAGCGGGTTGTTGTTTTTGTTGGTTGCAATGCCTGATAAACTGTAAAAGAAAAAAAATAAATAAAATAAAAAGAAGCATGTTCCCAAACTGGAGAATGTTTTTTTTCGTAATTCAGGACTAATTGTTTATGAAGTTATTTTTTGACCTTGCATCTCTTAATACCTTACCCTATTTTTTTTGGTGACCTTACAGTATGCTCCCTATGTAGAAGATACAGTTCTTGGTATTGTTGTAGATGCCAAAGCAGATGTAAGCATTTCTTGTGCACAAATACTAGCAGATATTTTACATTAATTTTTCTTGCCTTATGAACTTCTGTATATTTCCTCCATCTGTGCCTTCTTATACTCGACCTGTTAATATTATTCTTGACATGGATATGCTGTTTTATGTTGAGCAATCAATTTTGTTACATTATATAACTGTAAATGCAAAAAAAACTTGGAAAACTGCTACCTTGCATATGCTATATCTGATTTGGCGCGATTTAATCCAGATTCTACTGGCTTGTATTGTTGTCTTGGTTTCATTAATCATTTGGATGCCTTTGTGGATGCTAAATCCCTAATTTATGAATTATATCGTTCTGAGCAATAAGATAAATTATTACTACTAAAATTTTTTCTATCGTTGCCATTTTCTTTTTTGTTTTTCCATGTTATAAGGTTGTTGCCCATTAGGTGATTTCATGATTTATTTTTGAGGTTTCAGAACTTTCTAGTAGACATAAAAGGTCCTACATTAGCTTTTTTGCCTGTACTTGAATTTGAAGGAGGGACAAGGAGAAATATACCAAAATTTGAGGTATCACTGTCTTGTACTTTTGTGCTATAATGCTTCCTTTTAGTTTTTCTCCCTTGTTAAAATAAGTTTTTGTTCATCTCTGTTTTGAGCAAATCCATCTTTTTTTGGATATAACATTTGAGTTTGTTTATGCAGTGTTACTATTTGTGTCACATAAGACATAGGCCATTTGATGACATTGTTAGGAGAGTACATGTATTAGATTTGGTCTATATTAAAAAAGGTAGAGGCAGACGTAAAAATATTTGGTTATAATATATTAAAAATGGTTTTTTTTATTAGATTTAAATGTGAATTTGACTCTTAATAGAATAACAATAGAGAAAAAGGATATCAAGGTTTTCTAACATACTATATTAGTAATACTAGGGTTTTAGCGAACTTAGACATGGACACCGAGGTTTTAAGAAACCCGGGCATGTATCATGTATGCAAAGTTATTTGTTATTGTTTACAAAATAGGTGAATTATTGTCCCCTTATAATGTTTCTGATTATTTTCCTTTTTCATAAAATGCCAAACTGTAGGGAGATTTATCTATATTAATGTTGACCTCTGTATAAGAAATCAAAAGAGAACGAGAGAGATCGGGAATACCTCATATCCCGCTAAAAGCTCCCGCAAATACCGCAAGAAATCCCATCGATTCGGCGCTGTTTGAGTCTCATCCCGCGATTTAAGTGTAGAACCGGCCTCGATCGCAGCCCTTCGACGCCTTTAAAAGCCAACCGAACGAAGCCATCATGTTCCCCATTCGCTACCCTCTCCACTGCCAAAGCTCTCTCCACGCGAAATCCCTCAGCCGTCCCGACCTCCTCCGATCTCCATCCAGCCCCGATTTTCTATCAAGTAAAAAAAAAAAACTCATCTGCACTTATTTCATAATCGTTCAAATATTTAAAATATATTACATTCATTTTACATTATCTTCCATTATACTCTATTCTTTTTTTATCTAACTAAAAAAACAAATGAATAAATCATTTAAAAGTTTTAACATCATAATAAAGCCCAAAATAAATACTTTTCTGAAAACAAATTAACCCAAAATAAGGACTAATTTCATTCAATCGTCTTTCTATAGCACTGTCAATTATTATTGCGAAGATTCGTCTGCTAATAGTTTATGCACTCAAAAACTCATGGTGCGCATAAGCAGATAAAAAAATTTAAATTGCATTTTCAAATATAAACTAATTTTTAAATATAAATTAATTCTCAATACAACGGCTTTTAAGATCCACACTAACAAAAAAAAATGACCAAACATCTGACCCAAAATTATTTTCTAAATGTCTCACCAATGGGCACAATAAAATTAAAAAATAAAATAGTTTTAATTATTATGATGATCCAAGATAACAAAATTTTCCTCTCTTTTCCTTCTCTTCTTTTATCCAATCAATTAACTTAAGCTCTTCCTGAAGGTGTTGAGAAGTTGAGAAAATAAACAAATGGAGGATCTGTAAAGCCTCGCTTCCAAGCTTTCCTTCCCTTGAACTGCTTCCCTGAACGCTTTTGCCGCTGCTTTTTCTCATGCCCAGAACGAGCTGCTCTATCTCTTTTGGCAGCCAGAGGCATGGCCTTCTTGTGCTGTTTCTGCCGGTTGCTGAGGCCGCCGGTCTGGCATTCAAAAACCATTAAAAGTCAATTTAATCAAAATCTGTCTACTAATCTTACAACCTTGTGCAATAGATGCTTGAACAGTTAGTTAATTTCACAATTCATACATTAATAAAATATAGAGTTCAAAATAAATAGTCTGGCATGCTGATAACCTCAGTTAATGGAGTTTTTTTTACTGTTTTACAGAAATTTCATACTCCTTTTTTTTGTTGATGAGGAACCATCGGCTGGCACCCCCGAGCTAGCTTAGAGCGCTTGGTGATATGTAAACTCCGGTCAGCTTAGATGAGCTACCCACCAAAGCCCTACATGGGGTCCTGGTTGGGTACCCATGCTATACTCGGATGGGATTAGCCCACTCATGGTGACTTTCGGGATGCCGTACCCACCTATCCCACCCACTTTCTATGATTTTTGAACGCAGTCTGCAACAGATTGATGACCTTGAGGCTTGTTTCCCTTTGCTATGATTGTAAACTTTCAAGCCGCATATCAGAATTTATCGTAGTCGCAACGTGCTTAAGTGCTACACACTACGTAGTGAGAATTGCAGTAATATAAGATATACAATAATTAGCAATATAAATCGATTTATCCCCCGATGTTGAGTACCCACCCAAACCCACCGACAAGGCCACAAGCGTACCCATACCCACCGATACCCATTGGGTATAGGTGGGTACATGGGTGGGCGTGGGTATGAGTACCCAATGCAGGGCTCTGCTACCCACATCCATTAGAACTCGTGGCCAACTCTTATTGGGTCCCCCCGAAATGGACACTGCTGCCAGAGGGAATTGAACACGGGATGAGGGGTACCCAACCGTGCTCGCCCACCAACCAAGCTAGGCATCGGCGGGTATTCCATACTCCTTTAACTTAAAAAATTTACAAAATACCTCATCATAACAATTGGATGGAGAGCCCAAAAATAACTGATATTACCTACTTATTACTTATGTCAGCTTCTTGGTTTCTTGGAGCTCTCATGAGCAATTTTGTTAGATATTGTTGATTGTTGTACAGATCTCTCTTTCTCCATCAATTTTTGGCGTAGGGGTTAGTTCTACCATTCTTTCGTTCATGTATCTTTTCTTTAGCTGGTTAGCATCAGCACAAAGGTGTTTTTGTGATGAGTTCTGTTCTTGGGGCTTCGGATCTTCCTATGGAGAAGGAGCTTCCTTGTCATACGAGATTCCTAACTGATCTAATCTTTTGTAAGAAATCGATTTAGGAGAATTTTGGTCCATCCAAATCCTTCAAAGGCGTGATGTCAAGTAAGGGTTATAACTTTTCTTCTGCTGCGGTAAAGTACAACTGCTATTCTTTACACTGATGAGAAAATTAAAACTCTGCCTTCTTTTGAATTTGCGTTGGTTGATAAATTTAATTTTGGGTAACCAACAATGAAGGATATCAGAAAATTGAGTAATCTGAAATGAATCGATTTCTTTAATTTTGGTCAATTGGACAGAAAAACATATATTGGTTATGATCCTGATGGCTACTAGATTGTTTGATAGAAGAACTTTTACTCTATTTCAGGTTTTTTTATGACTCTTTTAAGTGGACTCATTATTTTGATGCTAATGTAAAATAGACAATTATTCAAGTTTGGAGTAACTCCCCATAATAAGAGTTTATTTTATGAATCATAGCACTTTGTCTTTCGTTGCTTCTATTTTTGGAAGGGCTTCGCAAATCAATTCGGCTATTTTCTCCTGATAGACCTTCTATAGCATGAGAAAAATATTTATAGTAAATTTAATAATGAAATATGGTTGGATATTGATATGTCATCAAAAAAATTATCTTGATCGGGCACGAATCTTGATGCAAATATGACTCGGAAACTTCCAAAATTAAATTTGTGACCATTCAAGCTCCAATTTTGATAAACTTATAGTCAAACTATATGTCTCAAAGAGACAAACCCAACAATACCAAAATTAATCAAATCCGAACTCAAATGGGTCCAAATCAAAGGTCTGAAACCTATTTAGAAGCTTTGGAACATTAATTGGATGACCAAATGATATCCAAATGTGACATGCTTATAGTCGAATCGAGCGGCTTGATGCGACGAATCTAACGAGCCCAAGAACGCCAAATTCTGACAACATTAAGACACTCAAATGCTCAATAAGTGATCTCCATGATCGAGGAAGTTGATATCAGTTGTCCATTAAAACACTCTCAAACATGCCCTTGATCCTCTCCATATTTACTACACATTTCATTCCAAAAATAATTATAAATAGATCCCTCATTCTTCACGAAATAGAGGGAGAAGAAAGTGATAAAAATAAAGGATCTCTCTTGCTTTCTCAAGCTTGCACCACTAGCTAGATCTCTTCCTGACCATGATCTACTCCAACCATCATTGCCCGCCGAATATGGTCCCTCCGACCACTGTCGCCCGTCGACTACGGTCTACTCCGACCATCATCCCCCGCCGACTAGAATCCTTCTGACCACCATCGCCCACCGACTACGGTCCACTCCGACCATCGTCACCTGCCGACTACGATCCTTCCGACAACCGTCGTCCGCCAACTCGATCCACTCTGACCACAATCACCCACCAACTATGGTTCACTCTAACCACCGCACTCGCCAACTACGAACCCTCTGACCTCCGTCACCAACCAATTACGATCCCTCCAATAATCTTCGCCCACCAATTAGGTCCCTCCGACAACCTTCGACCACCGACTATAGTCCCTCTAACCACTATTGCCCGCTGACTAGTTCCCTCAGACAACCTTTGCCCGCCGACTACGATCCCTCCGATCACTATCTCTTGACTATGGTCCCTCCGACCAGGCGACCATCGTCACCCTACAACGATCCCTTCGGCCATCGTCGTCCGACTACAATCCTACCAACCAAACGAGTAGGCCAACACTCTCATGCCACTGAATTCTTCCAACTCCAACTATGCATTGGATCTTCGTATAAAATTTAGATGTTAAAACTTATATCTCTACCATTGCGAATATTCAAGGATGCAATAGATATAAAAAGGTCATAAGGTGGAATTTGAGAATCTCCCTTCCTTTGGCGGGCGCTTAAAAGGAAAACCAATAATAAAGAAACATAATTATACTAATAATGTTGACATATTGTGGTTCCTGCTGGTAAAAAATGAACCCTGCTTGGGTTCCTAAAGATCCAGGTCCTCGAATAGTACATAATCAAATTTTAAAATGAGCATAGGGTGAATCATAAAGAGTCGATGAATCTTATTATGGATTCTAAATCCCTAGCATTGTCACAAGAACAGGATAATAAGCTTGCTTCTATTTTTCCTTATATAAAAAGGACAAATGTGGAAGGAGTTTCAGAGATGATGATTATTGGAAGGGTTGTGCCAAAATATGATATTTCGATGATTGCTATGTTGAAAGTAAATCTTAATTAGAATAGTTAATTTTTAAAAAATATCAAAATTTTATAATATAATGTCAATAAATTTTAAATATTTTAGAAAAAATTAATCAGTCATAACTTAGGGGTTTGGCTAAAAAAGAAATATAATATAAAAAAATGAAATGTTAAAAGAATACTTATGAGTTGTTTGAATCCGTGTAAAATGAATGTATAGATTACTTTTTCTGTTTGATTTGAAGTAAAATCAATGCAGTATAAAATTCAACGATGGTGGTGTCGAACAACAACAATGGTGATGAATTTATTGAGTATTTGAAACTCGCCCAAATTTGAGGAATTCCAAATACACCAAATTTGAACTAGAGTGAATTCCAAATGCACCAAAATTTTAGCATTTATTTTGCTTCAAACCACATACCAATATTCTCAATATCCCTACATTTAGAATAGTTTACACCCATTTTACTTCAAATCAAACAACCGCTAAAGCAAAACTCATCCACCCCCTCAACTGTTTAACAAGAGCGATGAATTTAAGGATAATATCAACTCACAAAGAGCGAATGTACAGTAAAATAATCTTCCTACCAGTAAGGACATGCCACATATCTCTACTATATTACAATCACAGCCAGAGCTCATATGTTCTTCAATGGCTAAAACATTTAAATAATGAATCATAGGATTGACTTGATTGAGCACAAACCCTCTATTATCTAAGGCTGATTTGAATTTATCCCTTGACAAATACTCACTCCAAATCTATGTGCACCATTATACGAAGCAACTCATGGCTGCCGACAATGATCATTCTATCAGGTTAGGTCAACTAGTTCCTTAAACTATGTAGACTAGAGACCATGACAATCTGGAATGATAGAACTATGGGATCTTGATTGAGTTTATCATGGAACTTAATTCCATTAAAACTCTCCTTGAATCACGCGAATAGGCCATCATGCCAGAATTTCCTGGAGCACACAAGAAGGCTTTGTTGAGAAGGATTGTGGTCATATTGGTGCTAGTCCTAAGGGTAGTCTATCTACCTTGAGTAAGAATAAGATGTGAGAAAGGCTATAGAATATTTTATTTGGTTTCTTGCCTCAACTCTACTGAGCATACCAAGTTCGAAAATCATAAGAGAGCTTCTTCTAATCATTCTCCTCTCATAGTTGAGATTTATAACTATTCTTTTAAGGGGCTGGTGAAAATTCAAAATATGTGGCTACTTCAAAAAGACTTCCTGAGCATAATTCAAGCTCAACCAGACATTTCTTATAAGAGAAAATAATCAAAATGGTCAATTGACTCTTTATGAAAATCAAAATAGTCCCTAACTATATTAATGACTATATTAAGCCATCAACTCCTTAAAGAGAACCAAAATAGCCCCATCATGGACTATTTTGATTCCTTTTTAAATACATGAGGTCAAAATGATCATTTTGGTCCATCATAAAGAGTCAATTGACTATTTTGATCATTTTCTCTTTATCATAGTGGTTCAACTCTTGCTATCCTTCCGCAAGAATTAAAAATGTTGAAATTATTCTTAAAGGATTGGAATAAAGTATCTTTCACAATGTGTTTCAGAATTTAAGGAATTGTGAAAATGATCACTTTTTTAATTAAAGTTTATAAATTCAGTTTGCCCTACTAATAAAGCTAATCTTATGGTTGTTCAATATAAACTCTTTCATATTCAATAATATTATGAAGAATTTTGAAGGCAAATGGCTGATTTAAACAAGCTTCAAGATGGTGATAGAAACATTATGAGTTTCCATGTTATTGTAAATATAAAGCGAAATAAGATCAAGATTCTAATCAAAATTTTATAATATAATGTCAATAAATTTTAAATATTTTAGAAAAAATTAATCAGTCATAACTTAGGGGTTTGGCTAAAAAAGAAATATAATATAAAAAAAAATGAAATGTTAAAAGAATACTTATGACTTGTTTGAATGCGTGTAAAATGAATGTATAGATTACTTTTTCTGTTTGATTTGAAGTAAAATCAATGCAGTATAAAATTCAACGATGGTGGTGTCGAACAACAACAATGGTGATGAATTTATTGAGTATTTGAAACTCGCCCAAATTTGAGGAATTCCAAATACACCAAATTTGAACTAGAGTGAATTCCAAATGCACCAAAATTTTAGCATTTATTTTGCTTGAAACCACATACCAATATTCTCAATATCCCTACATTTAGAATAGTTTACACCCATTTTACTTCAAATCAAACAACCGCTAAAGCAAAACTCATCCACCCCCCTCAACTGTTTAACAAGAGCGATGAATTTAAGGATAATATCAACTCACAAAGAGCGAATGTACAGTAAAATAATCTTCCTACC
This sequence comes from Dendrobium catenatum, assembly GCF_001605985.2. NCBI lineage: Eukaryota > Viridiplantae > Streptophyta > Magnoliopsida > Asparagales > Orchidaceae > Dendrobium > Dendrobium catenatum. The sequence continues at coordinate 740,320 of NW_021319159.1, read as the reverse complement.
AGTAAGGACATGCCACATATCTCTACTATATTACAATCACAGTCAGAGCTCATATGTTCTTCAATGGCTAAAACATTTAAATAATGAATCATAGGATTGACTTGATTGAGCACAAACCCTCTATTATCTAAGGCTGATTTGAATTTATCCCTTGACAAATACTCACTCCAAATCTATGTGCACCATTATACGAAGCAACTCATGGCTGCCGACAATGATCATTCTATCAGGTTAGGTCAACTAGTTCCTTAAACTATGTAGACTAGAGACCATGACAATCTGGAATGATAGAACTATGGGATCTTGATTGAGTTTATCATGGAACTTAATTCCATTAAAACTCTCCTTGAATCACGCGAATAGGCCATGGTGCCAGAATTTCCTGGAGCACACAAGAAGGCTTTGTTGAGAAGGATTGTGGTCATATTGGTGCTAGTCCTAAGGGTAGTCTATCTACCTTGAGTAAGAATAAGATGTGAGAAAGGCTATAGAATATTTTATTTGGTTTCTTGCCTCAACTCTACTGAGCATACCAAGTTCGAAAATCATAAGAGAGCTTCTTCTAATCATTCTCCTCTCATAGTTGAGATTTATAACTATTCTTTTAAGGGGCTGGTGAAAATTCAAAATATGTAGCTACTTCAAAAAGACTTCCAGAGTATAATTCAAGCTCAATGAGACATTTCTTATGAGAGAAAATAATCAAAATGGTCAATTGACTCTTTATGAAAATCAAAATAGTCCCTAACTATATTAATGACTATATTAAGTCATCAACTCCTTAAAGAGGAACCAAAATAGCCCCATCATGGACTATTTTGATTCCTTTTTAAATACATGAGGTCAAAATGATCATTTTGGTCCATCATAAAGAGTCAATTGACTATTTTGATCATTTTCTCTTTATCATAGTGGTTCAACTCTTGCTATCCTTCCGCAAGAATTAAAAATGTTGAAATTATTCTTAAAGGATAGGAATAAAGTATCTTTCACAATGTGTTTCAGAATTTAAGGAATTGTGAAAATGATCACTTTTTTAATTAAAGTTTATAAATTCAGTTTGCCCTATTAATAAAGCTAATCTTATGGTTGCTCAATATAAACTCTTTCATATTCAATATTATGAGGATTTTGAAGGTAAATGGCTGGTTTAAAGAAGGTTCAAGATGGTGATAGAAACATTATGCGTTTCCATTTTTTTGTAAACATAAAGAGAAATAAGATAAAGATTCTAAAATTTCAAAATCATGAGGGTATTTGGATTGATGATTCTAAAATAATTAAATAATTGACCGCTAATTTCTTTTCCAATTCACCATATCAAGAAAACGATTACGTTGATTTACCTAATTGCGATGCTATTCCTAATTGTGTTTCAAATAATGTGTCCTTGACTAAAGTGCCTATGGTATGAAATTAAATAAGCTATCATAGGTATCGATGTGGATTCTACTGCTAGCCCTAATGGTTTTTAGTTTATTTAGGAGCTTCTAGATTATGTTTATCATTATCTTATTACTTTAGTTGATTCCTCCTTAATTGGCATAGTTGTGGGATTCCACGTGAGAGGTTGTGGAGTATTCATTTTGAATGATGTTACCTCCAGTGGATGTAATGAAAAAATAAGAAATTCTCTTACTATTCTACTTTATTACAGCTAAAATATTCTTACTCAAATCAAAGTAAATACCCCAAGGGGAAAGGTTGGTACTCTCTTCTCATGAGCTTATTCTCTTTAACATAAATTATATTCTCTTGAATTCAAGTTCATAAACTAACTTTAAGTAGTATTAAAGTGTCTTACTGGGGGCAAATTCCAAGGATAGACTCACCATTTCTTGATGATACTGTGCATGAAGTAAACTTACACTAAAGATAGTGTCTTTCGAAAATGTCAATTAGCCTAACATTTTTTTTGGCATGAAACAACTGCCATACAGGTTTCTATGTAGAAAGATAATCAGAAGAACGAAATAAGATGTAGCTAAACAACTATGGTCTTTCAATTCTAAGGGAGGTTAGAGACAATGCTTGCTAGCAAGAACTCTCACCGTAAATGGAGCTATATTAAATAGTAAATATTAAGAATGTAAAGCCTTTTGAACCTTCAATGGTCGATGATAGGTGTGAAGAAATACATTTTACGGATGATTTACTCTTGGAGCATGTAATACCTTTAGAAGTGAATGTTATCTTGAAGCAAAATACTACCACCACAAGACATAATCCAAAAGATGCATTATGAAACGATAAGAAAGGTTATTTACCAAGCAAAACAAAATATACTTTAGGAAGCTGAAAGGGTAGCCTCACTCAACTGGAATTTTAATTTCACAGAAGTAAAATCCTCATAAAAGGAAATCATAAAGGGGATGATCAATCTAACGATTCACCTTAAAGAAGACTACAAGAAGAAACATCATACTTGAGAATTAAAACATGAAAGGGTCGGGAGATAAGATCAATTGATTAAAAATAGTCCAATTTCTTGATGAAGGCTACTAACAATGCTGATTCTCATGCCAAACCATTAAATCGAAAAGATAGTCAACAGGATACCATGGGCAAAATAGATCACTAATCTGGCATCATACGAGGGAGATAAAGACTTGAAACCAAGACTATTGGATTAATATTCATAATAGATCAGTATAAGGATGATTTTTAACTTATAAACTTGCTTGGATAAACATGCTTTTAAATTTTAACTATAGTATTAGAATAAATTATAGTGGAATTATATTTTAGTTTAAACTATCTAATTTGTTATTTGTAGATATGGCTCCCTCTTCTATGGAGGTAGTTTAAGATTTAATAAGATATTATTCCTTGTTATAATGTTCTATAAAGGCCTAATTTGAGGAATAAATTTGGTTTGATCTCTCCTAAAATCTCTCTTTTCTCTCCCTCTCCTCCTATCGATGGGCCTCCAACAGCCCTAAAAGCTATCATGTCCTCCCTCTACCACCGCCTCCATCGTCCTCTCACTACCATCCGATACTTCAAGGTGGTGGCGTGACCTGCAAACAATAATATTACAGTTATTCATATGGGAAAACCGCAAGTTAACTAGTTTTCTAGAGGAGAACCTAAGAATAGACAGAGCTTACTATCTAAAATAAGAAAACTCAATTGAGGTAACCTTAATTTAAATCCTAAGTCATCAGGGCTCCTCTCAAAAGAAGTATTATAACCCTTCCTAACCATTCTAACATCTCAGTGTGGGCTTACACAATAACATTGAGAGATTGACCACATATCCTTTAAAAGCTATGTGATCCAAAAAATTATTTGTTTTATCAACTTCATCCAACCAAAATGCATAAGCACGTAAACACACAAAGATGCAACACTTTTAAGGTACTACCAGAGCATTTTCCTAGTTCACTACATCTTAAAACAAATTGAAAACATAATATCGGAGCATTAAAAAGAAATATTTTGCTTTTATTAAAATGATCAAGGAGAAAAACATTGAAAAATAGATCCAATTACAACATGCGACCACCGTTGGAAATGTTGAAAGTGAATATGTCAGAAAAAACATAAAAATTTTCATAGATCATACCTTTTTCTGTTTCACAGCAGCTCTGGCCTGGTACTGTCCTCTGTCTTCTCTGCCTGCTCTAACCAGGGCTA
>NW_021319159.1:724553-733356 GCF_001605985.2 Dendrobium catenatum | reverse complement strand
TGGAAAAATTATAAAAAAGAGTAATTACTCGTCACGAGCAATACTTAGTTGGAGGTTATAAAAACATTGGCATTTGTGGTAGCTACCCTTAACATGTGAAAGGTGAAATTTATGCGAGTATGAATAGGGAGTTGAAAGAGTAAATTATTGAAATGACCTAAAATGGTAGGGATGGAGGAGATGATTTTGATAGGATGGTGATACGTTTGGACCGGTCCAGCCGGCCAAACTTGTGAGGGCCGGCTCTTGCAATGCAACAGGTGCAAGCCTGCTGATCAGCAGGCTTCCAATCCCGCCCCCCCTTGGACTGGGTTCCACTACCTAGGGCTAATTGTTTGAGGGTTGTTTAGTTCTTTAATGTTATTTTTGTATTTGTTTTAAGTAAGAGTTTGTATTAGGGTTAGGGGATCTGATAATTGTGGTTGATTTTGTTGTTTTTGGTGCTTGGCATCTTAGGCTCTAACGACGTCTAGGGATTGGGAGAGAGAAATCCTCCTCTCGAATTGAGAATCAACTGTATCTTGGTATTTTCCTTCTATTATCTTTGATTATTGCAATAAAACTGCTGTTTTCTGGTTTTTCCTCAGAATTTTGTAGATATTCCCGTTGTTTTTCCAAGATTGATAAGTTTTCACTTGAGATCTTCAAGTTTTCCCTATCAGATGGATGACTATATTTTAGTTCTAAAACCATCAACGAGTTACTATAAACCAAAATCAAATACTTAAGTAAAAATTCAATGACTATTTCTATGCTTAAAGAATTAAAGGTTAAATGACAGTTGTGTATATTTTTACCTCTGAATCCCTTTGAAGCAATGACACAAAGAAAGGAAAAAATTAATAATAATTGGATGTTGCTAGGAAAGGGATGAGGAAATAGCAATTCAAATATTTTGACATAGGATGTAGGATGCAAACATCCCCTTCATTGCAATTTCAGCATGATAGCTTTTTAGTAGTAGTGAAGGCATCTAGATAATTTAGTCCTAGAATGAAACCTCCAAGCAATCATAAGGTGTGGCTTCCATATTTGAAAAAAAAAAGACAAAACTCATGTAATAATAGATACATTGGTTGCAATGCCACAAAGAAAATTGTTTCAAATATAATTGTTCTCTGATGGTTGATGGATATTTCGTAATAAGAAAAGTTTAGCAAACTTTTGGTTAATTGTCCAAGAGGAATCACATTTATAGAGTCAATTGATATTAACTCTTATTCAAAGAATGTCCTGAAGATCTTTAAATTGTTAAACAAGTATATCAAAGAAGCTGGACCACATAATGTTATTCAAATAGTTACTGATACTATCATAGAAAATGTTCTTGCTTGTATTTCACTCATAGCTACACTACATTATATTTATTATGCAACACCTTTATATATTTCATTAGAATAATTTAGTTATTCATTGATGAATGTTTCACAATATTGTTGTAGGAAAGTTATTGATAAATAAGTGTCCACATTTTTATTCAAATTCATGTGTAGCTCATTATTTGGATTAGATAATGTAAGATAACTTTAAAATTTAAAAATTAAGAAAATGCTTTAAAATAGTGGTGATCGTGCATAGTTTAATTTATTCAAGACTATGATGATATGACTTGATGAGAAGATTTACTAAGCAAAGATCAACAATGAAAATTGATTAATACTTGGCTTGCCACTGCAATTTTTATCTTATAGATTATGTTCATCAATAACAAACAAATTCAAAAAGAAAATGTTCACCCGTGAAGAATTGTGTTTGGTCCTTATTCAAAGGAAACATGAACATTATTGTTAATATGATGACATTTATAAAAGAAACTAAAATATTTGAGATTGATATAAAGAATAAGAGAAAGAATCTTAGACTAACCCTATAACTCGTGCTGGCTTAAGAAATTTATTTTTTAAGGCATCAAGCTAATGATGTGCAAGCTAATGGGATGTGCACATCATTAGCTTATTCCAACTATTTGAGGTAGGCTTTAAATCAAGATATCTAATAGAGATGGGTAATAAAGAAAATAGTGAATACTTGTTGCCTTTATGATGCTTCATTTGCAGGCACACTCTTAATAGGAAATACATAAACTAAACAAGCAGAAAAAATAACATAGACATTTCAGCCCAGGTATTTATCACTTCACTACAGAAAAAAATTGAGTATAGAACTTATAGAGCTACAAAAACAAAGGGATTTTTATATTGCTAAATGGAAAAAGGATGACCTCCAAATAAAAAATATTACCTATATGCAGCATCATTAGACTCAAACCCAATAAATGCGAAGCCCATACAGATAGGATCTCTGTTCTTTCTATTTCTAGTAACAGCAGGGTTTATAGAAATAATACCAGGAAATCCTTTGAAAGCCTTCCACAAATCTCTGTCAACATTCTTTTTCTTCGGAAGATTCCACACACGTACTTCTGTATCAGTTTTTATGACCTTAGTAACTGCAAATCTCCAAAACAAAACTAATAATTTAGATGAAGTCATAAATTTTGACAAAAACTAGCCAAATATATTATAATTTGAACATATGATTCACGCCAGTGGGCCTATTTTCTATCTGGGTAAGAGAAGGAAGAAGAATCAGGGACAAAGGAAAATTTTGGGTAAGTACCTGAAACATTAGGGAATAAGTTAAATAAAAAGCTTAAGAGAAGTAAGAGTATGCACAAGAAATGACTGAATGGACTCTACATGCAAGGAAGTTAGCTATTTGGAATGCTACAAAGCTGAAAATATGAATTCTAATAACTCTTCATCGAATTAAAAAAGTTTGATTCAGCATAAAAGAAGGGAAAAATCTAATGCTGATCAAAGTTGTGGCTGTTGTGGAGGAGGAAGGATTACTATTTGGATACCACATTCAATTCTAAACGTTGGTTGCTAGCATGAGAATGACTATGAAGGCATTGCTTCATTTAAAACGATAATTTTAAACTACGGAGCTGTTCGAAGTGAGTCAAATGACACTTCTTTGTAGCAGCAGGAAAACAGCAAGGCACTAGCATTCTGTACTGAACTAATATTATCATATATGTATTTGACATCAAAGGAGAAGAAATCGGAGAAAGATAGTGAACATGACATACATAGTTTTTGAAGCCTTTATAATGAAGCTAAGACCAACAAGAGTTGGAGTAAAATCAACAAATATTAAGCACCAGAAAAAATGTCTTAAATCTGTAACTAGTTTTTCACAAATGCAGATTATGATGAGAAATAATGAACCAATGAATGCAGGAAATTCTTGTATATAATAATAGAAACTATCATTTTTGGGCTAGCAATATGCCAATTCTATCAGTTTTCGAATTGACTGAATTCAGCACACTCCTACGTCCAAGTAAGATCGTTAGAATATTAACAAAATATCTTCAAAAAATTTACCACAGGTAATACAACTTCACATGCATCGGTCATCAAGATGAAAAAAAATTTGTCACAGATTTGTGCACTTATAGACCGCCGAACTTGATTGAACTCAAGCTGAAGGACTTGAACAAAATCTAAATGACTAATAAAGGTCCGAACCAAATAAGAATGAAATCAAATCAGAACCAAATTCAAATCAATTCAAGTATGAAATTGAACTTTACCCGAATTCAAAGCTTGAACAAATTCAAAGGACTACGGCACGAACACAACATCAACACTAAATCAAGCCTAATTGAATAATGTTAAACTGAGCCAAAGACTTGAACTCGTACTCCTGACTCGGACATTAACGGCTTGAGCAATTCGAATTCAAGCGAGTACTTGAGTTGGATTGTAAGAGGCATAGAAATAACCTTGCACATTGAGCTCACGAAGCTGATTCAAACTGGGCATGGAAGGGTTCATACTTCAGATAGACTCAACACCAATCAAATTACAACACCTCCTATAGATGTATTCAGTGTATGACACATGACAAATGCAAATGCCCGCAATCTACAGTAGAAGGCTCCTACACATTCAACCTATGACCTACAAACAAATGCAAATATAACACCACCTGAGATTGGTGAAAGGTGGTTTCGATACAAAAGCAAGGGCTCTCCTACAAATATCGCTAGGGGGTCGTAGCAAGTACAACGGCTCCCTGCAAATGAATACGACCTACTTGTGGATAACAACAGTGGGTACCCCGTAGGCACAACGAACCACTGTGGGCACAAGTACAATCAAACCACCCGAGATTGGTGAAAGCGTGGATATAATGCAGAAAGAATTAATCTCCTACAAACATTTTCTAGAAGCTCGTAGTGGATACAGCCGATCCCCTGCAAATGACTACAAACCACTTGTGGATAACATCAGTGAGAACCTAGTAAGCATAGCGAACCACTATTGACACAAGTACAGATATCACCTACGATAGCGATAGTCAAAGTCTACAAGTACACCGGGTACAAAGGCAGCCTGAAGTATAAAAAAAAGGGGACACTCCCTAGCAGAAGAGAGGAAGTTTGAACAAATTAGAACCAAACTTCCTGGTGTTCCAAAGTCTCTTCTTAGTTCTATATTTAAGAAAAGAACAGATCTGGTACCCACAAATATCGGAAATAATAAGTCCACTACGCCAAAGAGCCTAAAAAGGAGTTCTTTCCAAATTAGCGGTCTTTGACTCCAAAATCCATAAAATCCTTTCCCCGTTGATTGAGAAAGGGGAGTTAATGTCAAGATGAGGAAATACCTCATGACATCCGAATAACTACGCCGCCGGATCCGCAATACTCGTGCTAGCGGACAGAAGGCGTGTACAAGCCCTTAAATGAAAGTTGTGCGCACTCAAATGGTTGTTACCTGCACAATTACAAAATATTTCAAAGTACCCCCACACAAGTGCACCGTAGTTTGTACACACATAGGTACACAAGGGGTAAATTCAATCGTAACCCGCTTAGGCCCCGGCGAGCGTGTTATTGGTACATACGTGACGCTTAGGGATGTTGCGCGGGTTCACAAGTGAATTCAGGTTCGAATCTGATCCTTCTATACCGATCAAAAGAAGTCGACAAGATTCGAACCTTCAAACAAAAATACACGGTTGTAGTGACCGGTGTATTGATTTAAATATATTCATATTAGGCCTTCAAGGCCTAAAATCAAAAGAATTCATTGAAAGGCACGAAGCCTATGAGAAGCCCGATCCTCCTAAGAAAGAAATAGGAGTAGACAGGGCTTGAATCATTGGATAAATATGCAGTCATGAAGTTGACTGGAATACTTATTTTAATGCATTCATATTCGGCCTTCAAGGCCTAAAATCAAGAAAATTCATAAATAAAGACATGAAGCCTACGAGTAACCCGATCCTCGAGCAACAGTTTGGTCGAGTTGACAGGGTTCAATCAACAAAAAGGAAATGACCCCAAACACCCCAATGATGACCGTGTTGAATGCAAATCTCAACTGGATGGGTTAATTTTGGGCATTTTTCAAATGTCTCCCAAAAGTCCATTCAAAATTCAAATTCCACAAATCCAAAAATTCCAAAAATATTTAAAATTTGAAATCCAACTGTCAAATGCTTAAAGCAAAATTCATCCACCATCTGCAATAGTTTGCTGAGGTGGACAAATATAAAAATTACTTCAGCTCACAAAGAGCCAAATGCATAGTCGAAAATATCACTAGGATCCATTCTCAAAATAGTCTCCTGCCAGAAAGGACGTGGTATGTGTCCTCTAACCGGCAGTCTGCCACCAAATGGCACTGCAGGATAAACGGTTATGACCCGGGGTCCTCTGAACCGAGTGGTTTTCCCGTCAAATGGCACCACGAAATACTGGTTATGGCCAGAGCCAATATGTTCCTTATTGGCATCCTGAGTGTGCTCCATGGTTCTGCAAAATCAGGATCCGTCGAGTATAAGTCTTGCAATGCCTCCAATCCCGGGGTGTCCACTTGTAGTTTCGTTAAAAGTACGGTGCGACGGCTGGGAGCGTCCGCCACCCAATTTTTTGTACCCGACTTGTGCTTTTGCACAAAACTAAACCTTTGTAAGAAGGTGAGCCACCTCGCGTGCATCTTGTTCATAGTCTTTTGACTGTTGATGAACTGAAGGGCATGGTTGTCGCTGCTCAAGATGAAGTCTTGGTGTAGAAGATAGTGTTCCCATTGCTTCAGCGCGTGGACAACAGCATACAATTCCTCCTCATAGGCGGACCAGTTCTGGCGTGCCGAGCTCAGCTTTTCAATGAAAAATTCAATGGGCCTATCATCCTGCGAGAGGACAGCGCCTATTCCGACTGCGAAAGCATCGGTATCAATGTGGAAAGGTTTGTTGAAGTTCGATATCGCCAACACAGGGGCAGAAGTTAAAGCCGCCTTAAGAGTGTGGAAACTGCATTCTTACTCGTGTGTCTACTGCAAGGACTTATCCTTGAGACAATTTGTAATTGGAGCGACGATGATGCTGAAGCCTTTGATAAAACGTCGATAGAAATTCGAGAGGCCAATAAAACTTCGGACTTCAGTTATCGTTCGTGGAGTTGGCCACTCTGTGATGGCTAGAACCTTCTGCGAATCCATATGCACGCCCCTGTGAGAAACAATGAACCCGAGGAAATGGACCTCTCCTGTAGAAAATTTGCATTTAGGGAAGTTAATGTAAAGTTGATGCTTTCTTAAAAATCTCAAAAATACTAGAGAGATGGAGGCGGTGGTCAGACAACGACTTGTTGTACACAAGTATGTCGTCGAAGTACACCACGCAGTGCTTCCCAAGGACAGAACTTCGTTCATGAGGCGCATGAATGTCGCCGGAGCGTTGCAGAGTCCGAACGGCATGACCCGCCATTCGAAAAGGCCATCTCTGGTTTTGAAAGCAGTCTTCAACTCATTGCCGGGCCTTATTCGTATCTGATGGTATCTGCTCCGGAGATCCAATTTTGAAAATACAGTGGCTCCCGCCAGTTTATCGAGCATATCCTCTAGGCGAGGTACCGTGAAGCGGTACTTGATGGTGATCTTGTTGATAGCCCTACTATCAACGCACATACGCAAAGTGCCATCTTTCTTTGGGACCAGCAATGCCGGGACAGCACACGGGCTTAGGCTCGGCTGGATGAGTTGTTTCTGCAGCAAGTCATCCACAATGTCCTACAATGCTGCATGCTCCGTGAGATGAGGCAGATTTGGTAAATTGGCTCCAGGCTGAAAGTCAATTTGGTGCTGCAAATTCCGTAAGGGAGGAAGCTCGTTCGGTAGTTCCGCCGGCCAGACATCCTTATATTGTTGTAGAATGTCTCTAACTGCGGTGGGGGCTTCGGGAGATCTACTGGCGCCATCTGCGGACGATGCTACAAGAGCCCACATCAGGGATGATTCCTTCCAGGAGTCAAGAAGGGTTGATCCGGAAACAATGTACATTGCTGATTTTTCAGGATTTTCCTTTTCACCTTCATGACTGGAGCGTGGTAGCAAACAAATCTTGCGTTGTTTCCATTCGAATGAGTACGTGTTCGCACGGCCATCATGTATAGCTCCTATATCGATTTGCCATGGCCTGCCCACCTAGCTAGCATGACAAATTAAATTGATGTCCGATGTAACATTGCAATCCAATTGATCTACGCAATCAGATTCCACACAGATTAACATGTTGATCCTTCAAACCAACAAGCATCTTAAGTGGCCCATTAAAAAACTAGCAGAAACTAGAAAAATAAAAATAACATGCTTGTATCAGAATTATATTAGTCATGACATCAAGGGCTACAGGAGTTAGTTTTTTGTTTTTATTTAAAGCTGATTGATGAATGGCAGTTAAAGAAATATTTAGTTGATTAGCATTCTGAGAAGTGTCTTCTAAAGGACCCCTTCGCTAACTCTTAAAGAGGTTTGAAGATCATCAGAATTTTCCTTGCCATTAATGAAGGAACCAAATCTTAAGCTTGTCTACAAAGGAGTCGAATAAGGTTCTCCCAATATGAAATCAAAATTTCTTGTTCTTCCTCACCTGCACCTATCATATCCTTCTTAAATAATGGTTTGTGTGCATATTAGAATATTTATAGTGACATCGTTGTTCTCTCGCTCATTGATAACAACTTCAAAGTTCTTTGGATCCTCATTAACACAAAAAATTCTATAAAGGTATATCTTTTTAGAACCCTTTTAGAAAGTGAGCTTTGCTCATCATAATTTTCATCCCTCTACAAGGTCCTTAGTAAAGTGTTCAAGAGATAAATGACTTCTCGAGGAAAAATTATTAGGTCCTCCCACCTGACGTAGAACTACGTCCTCCCACAGCCAAAAAACTCGGTTTTTGCTCGGTATTGCTAGGTATTAATTGGTAATAACGAGGAATATCATCATGTGAAGACCAATATCGAGTTATACCGAGCTATACCGAGCAATACCAAGTTATACAAAAAAATACCGAGTTTTTTCTAGGAAAAACTATGTATTTTTTTGTATTGCTCGGTATAGCTCGGTATAACTCGGTATTGGTCTTCACATGATGATATTCCTCGTTATTGTTTGGTATTGCTCAGTATTTCTCAATTTTTAGCGCGTTTTTTGCTCTGGGAGGACGTTGCTCTACGTTAGGTGGGTGGACCTAATAATTTTTCCTTCTCGAAGGCACCATTACTCTATAATTAACAGAGGGGAGTACTAATGCCATTGACCTTAATTCTTATGGATGTGATTGTATCTTTTGTTGGCCTCACTTGAACTCAATGGTATGTACTTTACTAGAGCTGCAAACTAACTGAGCCGAGTCGAGCAAATGTTCGTTCATATTTAAGTTTGTTTATTATTCAGGTTGTTTAAGCTCGGTTCGAGCCTTTCTTATTGTGTTCAAATTT
>NW_021319159.1:713589-719738 GCF_001605985.2 Dendrobium catenatum | reverse complement strand
TTCACGGTCCTCTTTTTCGTAGTCGGAAACGAAGGTGGCGCTGGTAAAAAAAGCTCAGCTCCGCCTCCGGGAAGAAAAATTGATGCTACATTCTCTCCACCAGCGAGAAGTTGATATTAGGTATTTTTTGTACTTTTAATTTTTGTACAGTCGTGACTTTTCTGTTCTGTTTTGTACTTTCTGCTTAGAGCCATGCACTATAATCTACATGATTATTTTGAGGAAAGAAAGAATAAAATCATGGATGAACTTTTATGTATACTTTGATATTTATAATAGCTCTGTGTTTTCTGTATGTCTGATTATTGGAAGAAAGTTTGAAACCAAATTCCAAAGCTAGATCTTGGATTCATCCATCACGACTCAACGTGATGGGATTCGTTCCAGTCGAGTTGGGTCGTGACAATCAGATCAGACACAGAACGGCTAGTCCAACACCTCTTTCCCTTTCCCAGAACCTGAAAATCACGCAAATAACAAGGATGAGCTAACAGCTCAGCAAGACTACATTAGCCAATCAAAATCTCCAGAAACTCACATCAAAATATGCATGAAGGCGTTAAAAATATTTGCCATACAGAATTCAGATAATCATACAAAAATCAAAATATCAGACTGAGGTCAGAGATTCATATAGAATAGAAATCAAACAGAATACCTATATTCATACAGAATAAATGAAGTAACAGAGACAAAAGAACTGAATCAAATTTACGTCACAGAATTATTCAAATCAGAATTCAAATTAAAGTTCAGAACAGATTTCAGAAAAATATTCAAATCACATTTCATCACAGATTTCCCTGACCCAGATAGAATCTCAAAAGATTCTTGCCCCTTATGCCTCCCTTCCCTGACACAGACAGAATCTCAAAGGATTCTGGCCCCTTATGTCTCCCTTTGTGCTTACAGCACCAGAACATATCAGATATATATAAAATTTTTAGATCAAGCTTTATTTTCAGATTCCCGAACCCTGACAGAATCTCAACAGATTCTAGCCCCTTATGACTCCCTTCCCTGACACAGACAGAATCTCAAATGATTCCGGCCCCTTATAACTCCCTTCAAACATCATTCAAACACATCAAATCATCAAATTCAGAAAAATCAGATTACATTAGAAAAATCGTCAACTGCAGTCCACAGAAATTTCAACAGATCAAATTCATAAATTCAAAAAATTACCAAATTACCATAGATAGTGTAAAACATCATTTTATGACTTTCATTGTACTGAAGTAATATTTTCCAACATCCAGATAATTTTCTATTCGATAAAAATTTTGCAGAATTCAAACTACCCGATGAAAACTTTTTAGAAAATACTCAAAACGTGCAAAAACATCATCTCTACAATATACCAAAAGTTACACGGTAAAAGTTTCGTCGATACAACTCACTTTTAAGCTAACGGAAATGAAAATTGATATAAGAAATCCATCAAAAATCACATTTTTGAAAATTGAGAAAGGCATAATGTGCCTTACCTCGAGTATATCAACTTTCCCAACTACGGCGACGGACGAAAACGGACCAAAGTAGCCCAAAACGCGGATTTCCTCTTCTTTCCTTCGTTTTTCTCTCTCCTGCCCTTTTCTCTTTCTTCAAAATGCCACCATTCAGATATTTATAAAACAGGACTGTCCAGGACGACTCTCGATCGTCCCGGGACGATCTCCTCACTGGAAAATTTTGGTAAAAATGAAAATTAATTTCGATTCTTTCGTCCCTGGACGACTTGCTCTCTGGAAAAATTTTGTCCCGACGAACCTATCTTCGTCCTGGGACGAATCTCTCTGTCGCCAAATTTTAAACTGATCGTCCCGGACGATTCCACTTCGTCCGGACGAACCTGGAAGGAAAACAAAAGAAAACTGGCTTTCACAAAAACTGTCCCAAATGAAGCCGCTTAATTGGGGGTAGCTTTAGACCAATGCTTTTTCTCTTATGTCAAGAGATTTTTTACTAAAAAATAGCTTTACAGAGAAATAAAAAAATTGTCCCACGCTTCTTTTGGGATAGCTTTAGACCACTATTTTCCTCTCATTTCAACAAATTTTTGTACTAAAAAGCAACTTTACAAAACAATAACAAAACTGTCTCAAACGAAGCCTAAATGTTAATGAACTTTGATATGTCTTTAATTAGATTCTTGAAGATGATTAAAACTTGGAATTCTGCATCATAATGAGTTTCTATAAGTTATAACCAATGCTTCAGAAATTGATATTATGATTATTTTCACATCAAAACTTATGTTGCATCCATCTATTATAAAACCTGCATAATAACCAATTGCAAGTGTGCTACCCTACATGATCATCACCTACGATATCATAAATCATTTATTCATTATTTTTTATTGACGCCTTCTCTAATAATAAGAAAATGCGATACTTAGTAACCCTTCTATTACTAGTTAAAACTATTTTAACAGAGCTAATTTGATTTTTTTTTTTTCGTTCAAAGTTTTCACATGTTGAGATTGTAAAAGTGTTTTTGGGAAGAGGAAGCCCAAGCTTTATTGTTCCTTTAAGATATTGAAGTATCCTCTCGAGGAGTTGGAAGTTGCAAAGTAGAGGTTTGTGCATGTGTTGACAGAGCTTGTTGATGGCAAAGGCTATGTCTGGTCCCTAATGTATGATAAAAGATTATTGAAAGGAGCCTGCAAGTTGCTTGAAAAAAATTTTGTGGATTTGGGACACTATAAGACATCAAACGTGGAGTTTGTCGGCCACTTGAAGGTAAAGGGAGTGGCAAGAAGGCTTGCCACAGAAGACATGATAGCTGTAGACAGTAAGTCTTCAATGCAAACTTAGCTGAGATAGGGTAGCCATCAGGGTGATCGATTAAAATCCGATCCCCATATTCTTGTTTGAAGCGTTGAGGCAACTAAGCGAGCTTTGTAAGGAAAGACTATTGTGCATCGCATGACATTTATTTGATAAATCCACTTGTAGCCAATGATATTGATTATTTGGTGGTGGGGGACTAACAGACCAATGGTCGCTTAAGATTGTAGTGCATTTAATTATGAGGACATAGCTTGTGCATTGGAATGCTTGGCGACACAAAAGTATAAACATTATTGGATTGGAGTGGGAGTGTGTGATTGAGGGTCTAGGAATTTAGCCCGTGGTTATTTAACCTGCGTATGTAGTAACAGAGTGCGTCATGGGGGTGAGAAGGGATGGTACTTAAGGGTATACGAGAGTACGGAATATATTTATTGTATGAGGGGAAGAGGAGAGAATGGGGAGGGAAAAGCTATGGGTGGGTAGGAAGGAAGATGGCGATATGCTGAAGAGAGAGAGGATTTTATTTGTGGAGATGTAGATGAAAATATGAGTTGATCTTTGTTTTGAGGAGGTGGGTTGATTGTGGTAGAGGGTGATTGGAAGCTTGGATGTTGAAATGTTGGCGAGAATATTCATCAAATATAACGTGCTTGGAGACTATGATACTGTTGGTGAGAGGGTTGAAAGAGATGTAGCCTTTTTGAGAAAAGGTATAACCTAAGAAGATGCAAATAGTTAAACCAGGAGCGAGTTTGTGAGAAGTATATGGGCGGAGCCAGAGATAGCAGATGCATCCAAAAATGCAAAGATGAGAATAATTGGGTGGAGTTTGGAAGAGAAGTTAATAAGATGACATTGAGGAGGTTGTAGGTGAGGGGAGTCGGTTAATGAGATAAACAACCGTGAGAATGGCATCAACCCAAAATAAACTAGAGAGTTGGGAGTCCATAAGAAGAGTGTGGACGATGTCAAGGAGAAGTCGTTGTTTGCGTTCAACAACTCCATTTTGTTGTGGGGTATGTTGGAAGTTATATTGATGTGTGATTCCATGCTTGGAGAGAAAAAACTTGAGATTATTATTGAGAAATTCTCCGCCACCATTGATGCGTAGAGTGAAAATGAATTGATTGAGTTTTTTTTTTTTTTTCAATTAAAGTTTTAAAATTAATAAATGTTGAAAGAGCTTCATATTTTTGTTTAAGCGGGTAAAGCCAGGTATACCGAGAATGGTCATCAATTAAGATAAGATAATAGCGATAACCATTGTGAGATACAATGGGGGAAGGACCCCAAACATCAACATGTATTAATTCGAGTGATAATTAAGATACATGAGCAGAATTATTAAACGGTAACATGTGATTCTTAGCAAGAGCACAGGAATTACAAAATTTGAAACATGAAGAAATATATAACTATGGAAGAAATTTAAGAACAATGATGAGAGTTGCTGGATTGGGATGGCCGAGACGTTAATGCCACAGCTCATAAGATGAAGAAGAGATAACATATGTAATGGCCGCAGTAATTGAAGCTGGTGATGTAGTGGAAAAGAGAGGGTAGAGTCCATTATGGCAAGGATCATGGAGAAGTGTGCGATGGGTCTTTAAATCCTTGAAAAGAAGACCATTCTTGTTAAATAACACAAAATAATCTTTGTCTTGAATTAGTTTGGAGATAGAGATGGGATTGGGAGTAAGATGTGGAACATGTAGGAGAGGTTTAATAAATAGCTTACGAGAAGGTGTTGGGAGGAGTCCTTTACTAGATTGGAGTACGGGAAGAGTGTTGCCGTTACCAACAAGAACCTGATCAGAACTAGAGTATGTAGGAGATTGCTGAAGGGTCTAAGAATATGAAGTTAGGTGAGCGATGCCACCACTGTCTAGATACCACGAAGAAAAAAAAAAGAGTTGTCAATAAAAGAACTATTTGCATTATTGTTCGGTGGGACATAGTTAAGGTTGGTGCAGTGCCAACAAGACAGGATATAATGGCCTCTTTTTCCATATTTGATAGTCAAGATTCTGGTTGACAGGAGCGTGTGAGCTTATTGGGGTGTGGTCGACCGTGGACCACGAGAGACAGAAGAATCTACCGCGATCGTCAGGGTTGCTTAGGTGATGTTGAGAAGCAAAACTGAAGTGTAAGGGGTTATGGAGAGGTAGTCGACGACATAGATTTTGATGGCGTCGATTGCTTAGGTTAAGGTGTCTTTTCACTGCATTCAAGGGAGTAAAGGTTCATCGGGGGGCTGACGGGGGGTAAGTTTAGTTTTGGATGGCCAGTTTTGAATGGCTTGTAAGAAGTGACAATTCATTGTGGATGTAAAGTATAAATCCTCGGTATAACCAATGTCGCGCTGCATAGCAATGTTATTCTTCCACAAGTCGTATGACTGTAGAGAGGATATTTTTCCATTTAAGTGATTTCTTCAGAGAAAATGGAATGGAGCTCATTCTTTAACTTGGAATTACTCTATATCGATATTGTAGAGAAAAAATCGATGTCTAGAGTAGACCATATCAGGACAAGCATGTGTCAAGGTTAAGTATATAAGGGTAAGGATTGAGGGAGAGATGGTGGAGATAAAGGCATACCAGACAGGTTTTGATCTAACTAGCATCCATGAAGAAAAATGATTAGCATATAGTTCAGAAAGAAAAATGGTGTTTAGGAAGGGAAGAGGTAGGTGCCATCTAGACGACGGAGAAAAGCATTTACCTACAAACAATATTGAAGATTTTGCAATCTCCAGGTAGCTCTAATAATTGACGTAAGAGTTTGTGAAACCACATTTTTTTTATTATTTTGTATCATATAATTTTGAAGAGCTTGAGGGAATGGTGAGTTCTCGGTGCGAGAAGAAGGGTGAGCCTGTAATAGTAAGTGTATGCGCAAGTTTGTGGGAGAATCGTAGGATGAGGTATCAGCATTAGGAGCAATAGAGGCTTAATCTAGAATATGATTAGAATAGTGCGTCAATGCTAGTGATTGACATAGGCTTATGCTTTAGTACCCGATGTTAGAAGCATACTTTGGTGAATACAAACAGTATTCATCTTCTTCTAGAGAAGACAAAAATAGAAAACGTAAGGATAACTATCTGTAATATCTTGCTATAAACACGTGAATACATTAGATTTATCTAAGTCTTACAAAGTGTATAAGACAAGTTCATCCAGAAGTGGTCTGACATTGTAGATAAGTTAAACACAGCATACAGAATAGTCGCAACCAAAAAAAAAATTCTATTATTTGATTTTATTATGCTGTGTTATCATATCACTACAAAGCCTTAGAACAAGACTAAAAGGAAAGAACAACAATATTAACTAAAATTCTTGC
>NW_021319159.1:698568-713489 GCF_001605985.2 Dendrobium catenatum | reverse complement strand
GTGTGTGTCTTTCTCACTAGAGATTGGAGGAGCTTCGTCAACTAGGGAAGAGAGGGGAGATCAGAGGTTGGGATTGGCTATGGCTTGGAGTCGGGAGGAGATCGACGGGACGGTTGGGGGATTTCACGTGAGCAGCGGCAGAGAGGAGCAATGACAGAATCTTGTACTTCTATTTAACGATGCTTGTGGTCATTCGATCGAGGTAGGTTCACGGGAATAGCGGAGGATTTGGCGAGAGCGGCGCCGAATTTAGCAGGATATTCGGAGGGCCTCGGTGGGATTTCTGCCGGCATTCGTGGATCCGCCAGGTATTATTTTGATTGATTTTTTTTGTTCCTTCTATACAGTGGTTAACAATTCTATCTAAGTCTTAGCAAAGTGAATAAAGACTAAGTTACCCATAGTTAGTTACATAAAGTTGTACGGTCTGATACTATAGCCGATGTTAAACAAGCGATACAAAATAGTGCAATAGGAAATTATTATATTGTTTCGCTTATGTGTATGCTATAATTATCAGCCCCCCTCAAGCTGATGGGAGGAACAACTAGTAGCATGGCCCGAAGATGAGTGAGATGTTGTTTATGTAATGACTTAGTGAAGATGTCAGCAAGCTGATATATTGTGGAAACATTATGTACTGTAATATGGTGAGCTTAATGATGTGATGATCTATCTCAATGTGCTAGGTTTTGGAGTGGAAAATAGGGTTGGAAGCTATGTATATGGCAGAGATATTACCACAAAAAAGTTGGGTAGACTGAAGCGGTATAGAGAAGTCTTGACAAAGATGATGAAGCCAGATGATTTCCACAGCAATAGTAGCAAGGATCGTTACTCAGCTTCAGTGGAAGAATGAGCCACAGTGGATTGTTTCTTGACAGACCATGAAATGAGGGTGGTACCAAGAAATATACAAAAAATGGATGTTGATTTGCGATCTGTAGATTCACTAGCCCAATCCAAATCTGCATATGTTGAGGGTGTAAGAGTGGTTTTGGGAAGATGAAGCCCAAGCTGTATTGTTCCTTTAAGATATCAAAGTATCCTATTGAGGAGTTGGAATTAAGTGGCAAAGTAGATGTTTGTGCATGTGTTGATAGAGCTTGTTGATTGCGAAGGCTATGTCCGACCTAGTGTTTGTAAGAGATTGAAGAGAGCCTACAAGTTGCCACAAAATTATTGTTGACTGTAAAGAACTTGAAGCGTAGAATCTGTCGGTCATTTGGAAGGTAAGGAAGTGCCAAGTGGCTTGCAAGAAGGCATGGAAGATGTAGACAGAAAGTTTTCAATGTAACTTAGCAGAGATAAGTGGTAGCCATTAGGCGATTGATTAAAATTGATCCCAAAAAATAGTGACAAACCACCAAGATTGTGAATCTTGAATTGTTGTTGAAGTTGATTTAAATGAGTAGAAATGAAACTTGAATCGCTTCAAGAGATTAAAATGTCATCAATGTACATGAGCAAGTAGACCCGCATTTGATTTTGATAAAAATGAAGAAAGACAGGTTTGCAGAGCTAGTGTGAAAGCCTTTGTTTTAGAGATATGTGGATAAGGTGGAAAACCATTGCGGAGGGGCTTGTTTAAAACCATATATGTCTTTATGTAGTTACAAACATGTTGAGGATGTTGGGGATCTTGGAAGCCTTAGGGTTGGGACATGTAAATTGTTTTAGTAGAGTTCCATATAAGAATGTATTAATAACATCCAATTGAAGTATAGGTCAGTCAAAATGTAATGCCACAGTGATGAATGTGCGAACTATGGTAAATTTGATTATTGTGCTAAAGGTTTCATGATAATCCTATATTTTTGTTTGAAGCCTTGAGCAATTAAGCGAACTTTGTAACGAGCTATTCTACCATTGTTGAGGTTATTAAGGCTTACAGGGTAAGTTTAGTCCGGATGGTAGTTTTGAATGCTTGATAAGAAGCAGACAATCCATTGATGATGTAAAGTATAACATCCTCGGTATCAACTGTGCCGTCTACAGCAGCAATGTTGTCCACAAACCGTTTGACTATAGAGAGATATTCTTGCATTGAGTGATTTTGCATAGAAATGGAATGGAGCTCATTTTTTAACTGGATTACTCTAGATCAATTTGTAGAGAAAAATCGACTTTTTAGAGTAGACCAAATTAGGGCACAAGTGTAAGGGTTAAGTATATCAGGTAAGATAGAGAGAGAGATGGTGGAGCATAAGGCAACCGACAGGTACTAGCAGCCATGAAGCAAAGAGAGGATTAATGGTTAGCTGATTTTCAGAAGAGGAAATGTGTTTAAGAGGGCAAGAGGTATTTCCATCTAGATGACTGGAAAAATCATTTGCTGCAAACAGTTTGAAGATTTACAATCTCCAGGTGGATAGTTGTTTAGAAGAAGTTGAATTTGAACCACATTTTTTATATTTGACACCAAAAATTTTCGGGCTTGATGGATGGGAGTTTCAGTGGGAGAACGGTGAGCTGTAGATGAAGGCTATGGAGTTGATTGAGATACATATGAGTCTCCCATTGAGAAGCAAATATGGATCGACAGTTAGACTAGTTGCTCTGATATCATGTAGAAGCATACTTAATGAATACAGAAGTATTCATCTTCTTCATAACAACAAAACAAAGAATGAAGAATACTGTATTGTATATCTTGTTGTAAACAATGAATACATGAGATTATATCTAAGTCTTAGCAAAGTGTATAAAGACCAAGTTATCCATAATTAGTTACATAAAGTTGTCCGGTCTGCCATTGTAGGCAGTGTTAAGCAAGCAACAAAGACAGAATAGTGCAACAGAAAATCATTTTATTATTTGATTTATTATGTGTGTTATATCATTATCATTACAAACCTATAGAACAAGACTAAAAAGGGAAAGAAAACACAAATACTAACTTAAAATCACTTGCCCTTATTTCTACAACAAAGCAACGGTCCGTATCTGTTTTCCACAATAAAATGTAACGTCGCACAGAAATCTATTATCATATAGCTGTCAGCTGAACCCCCATCACTCACACTAAGGATTCCTCCCTTCAATCCAACTGCAACAACTCGACCATCGTTCCCGTCGAATTCACAACCCGTTCCGGAACCCAACCCAACCTAGCCCGAAACCCGGAGCATACTACCCGACCCGAAGTCCCCAACGCACTGTCCCAAATCCCATCATCCCATTTCTCCTCCATCGCCTTATTTAACCTCGCCACAAACCCCGGCCTCCTCTCCTCACAATACCTCACGAATCCCACCGTCGCCTCACATCCCTCCGCCGCTTCATTCGCATAATCCGCCTCCCTCCCAAACCCCGCTGCGCCGCAGATATACCCCACCACGGCATCCACCACCGCCGCCGGCGCCATCCCCCGCCCGTCCCTTACCCACACCCTCGCCATCCCTTCGTACACCGCCGCAACCACCGCTTTTTCTGCTTCTCTGTCTGCTATAACGTTGGGGCTGACAAGAATCACGAAGTCTCCGCCGCCACCCGCGGCGGTGGTCAAGATGACGGCGCGGGTGAGATTGTGGTCGGAAACGCGGAGAGTGACGGAATTGATTGGCTTGTAGGGGAAGTGTTTGGTGTCGGGGTAGAGTGTTTGTTCGATGAAGGTGCTGGCGTTGAGGATAGCGCGAGCGGCGCCGCCATTGGAGACGAACATGAGGTTGTAGTGGCGGGCGGCCAGGCTGGCGCCGGGGGCTTCGAGGACGGTGATATCGAAGCCTTTGGATGCCTCGTAGTTGGCCCAGAGGGAGATGGCGGTGACGGCTAGGACAGTGGAGAGGCGGCAGAGTGAGGTAAGGTTGGCTGATGAAGCGGCGGTGGGTTCTTCGATGGAGTTGTCGGGCCGGGCCTGGTCGGCGGTGCGAGCTGCGTGGGAGGTTGGCTGGGCTTCCATGGGAGCTTTTGTAGATGCGGTGATTTTAGGTGGTGGTTTTATAAGGACTTGATTTGCAAGTCGTTGTCATGTGTTAAATTATGTGTTCTTTTCTGAATCTGTTGGTTACTAAAATTAAGTAAAAGTTCTTTATCGTATTGATTTAAAGTTCTTAAATCTTTAAGACAAATCTTTCATTGCATTTTGTTGGTTTTCTTATGGTTAGTTGTATGCATGAAGAGTTATGAAGAGTAGGTAGAGAAGGGAAAGGATTTGTGATTATTCTAATTACTATCAGAAATTTGAGTTTTATATCATGCTTTTTTATGTAATATTGTTGGGATTATTAAATTTTTTTTTTGATATGATTATAAATTTTAACATAAAAATAATATAAAAGAAGCATCGTATGATAATATATCCTCAACATCAGTGTGAATATGTATAGTGTGAGATAGGGTAATCTCTCGACAATCAAATGATTGTATCAGAAGTGTGTAAGACTAATTGTCCGTTGTGTGAGTGTACTTACCCTTTAAGGCTAATCATTAGTGTCAAATAGTATTACAGTCGTAGTCAATCATATAAAAGTGCACAAGACTAATAACGCGTTGTAGATGTGCTTGAGCTAATCATTAGCACCAAATAATATTGCATCCATAGTCATCGACATCAATTTGTGCCCATCTAATGAATTGTTGCACGAATGCATATGTTGACAAGGATGATATTAGCATCAAGTAATGGTACACAAATGTGTGTAAGATGAGCATAAATCAAGCGACGAAAAAATGCATCAATGAGTGAAGTTGTTTTATTTGTTCTAATTTGATTGTTGAAGAATGACGAAATAATTGTCTAGAAAGTGGTTCAAGTGGATAGTAAATCAAGTAAGCTAATTTGAACTATAAGTTATGATGGAGGTGGGCTTGGCTAACGCTACAAGTGTCGTGTGGTGGATTTAGATGGAGGTTGATTTACAATTATAAATTCCATCTCAAATATCATAGCCAAATTTAGGAAAGAACTGCATATGGCCCCGGAGGATCAAAGTAAAGTTCAATTGAATATTCAATTACGATAATCTTGATGAATTATCGTTATTCTCATACTCGAAGTCTTATTAACAATTGATATATCTCCATAAAGGAAGAAAATGTCATGTATTAATGATTATTCAAACATGACCTTAATGATCATCGATGATTTTGATTTTCCTAAAGAAAATTGATTGAATTTTGAAAAACTAGGCGTGAGTTCTACATCTCATACAAGCACAAGCCCTCATAGTTAATTACATCATAGGAGGTCGGGGTCTCGTATGAATACTCTCGATTAAAATAATGACGAAAATTCTGTTTAGAGGTTTCTAAGAGTGAGATTAAATGAAGTGAATTTTGGAACTTCAATGGGGACTGGATCGAATTTTGAACACTTTTTTCCAAAGTCAACGAAAGAGAGGTAGAAGGTACTTAGATATTCTGAAATAGTTCAGAAGTGCCTCAACCTAAGCTAAAGGTTGAGCTTTAGATTTTAGATTGAGAAAGATTTTAATTTGAGTTGGATATAATATTAGAAATTTGAGATTATATTCTTGGAGGTTGGGATCTTATGATCCAAAAATCTACCTTGGACCCTAAATCTATTTTGGGTACCAAATGACGGTGGCCCGAACCTAACTAATGCAGTGCAAAATCTGAACTTATCCAGGTCTGGATTAGGGAGCCATCTAACCACCTAGTAGATTTAAAATCAATGAGTTCAGTCATTTATATAAAATAGTGATAAATACGTTGTTATTAAAGTTTTTGAGAATTAGGACCGACGTCTAAAGCAGATCCTAATTGGTCGTTTGACTTATAAGGGTTGAATTTGCTTAAAAAGAAATGCAAATAAAATTTTAGACTCTCATTTATTAATTTTTAATGTACTGTTTGCTAATTGACTCGATTGAATGCATAAAATGAGTATGTAACAAATTAAAAAAAAAGGCTTGAAAACATCTTTCCCTAGAGATTGCACAACATCCCCTTAATAGATATGCATATTCAAAAGCTAGGTGGTCTGCCAGAACCTGTAGGCGGGGAGATGCCTATCAAGGAGGAGAAGATAAAATATGTTTATACTGAATCCTTGCTATCCTATGCTTACTTCATAGATCGTTAGAGTTTATATGTTGGCATAATTTTTTTTTTTTTTAATTTTATGTAGAAAAAATTTTAATGTGATCTCACGAGCCTCCGTGTATCTAGGCTAAAACAAAAACGACATGCAAACAACTAAAAAACTAAAAATAAAGCAGGCAACCCTATATGTAATCAAATCAAATATATCAATTAATTTAATTAATTCCTTAAAGTAATGTCCATAGGAAAATGCCCCATTTATTACAACTCATAATAACAAAAATTAAAAGTGATTGGGCATCACTAATCATAAACCCATATTCTAATCCTAGGACAGGCACAAGTAGACTTTCAATGGGATACTCTTTTTTCTTCGACTTTTCATCCTTCTTGTCTTTAAACTCCTTGGATTCGTTGTACCTGGGTACCCAAATGGAAAAGAAATCTCTACCTCCGAAGAGGAGGTTATTCTTCCTACTTTTGGTAGTGGAGTGATCCAAGATTGAGCTTCAAAATGGAAAAGGACTATCCCCCTAAGGGGTATCCTTTTATTTTTGTAATTCAATTTTGGGTTTGAGTATCCCAAACTCAAAGACTCTTTTACAACTCAACACTTAACCAAATTATATTGATATAAAATAAAAATTTTAGACACTCCTATAGGATTATCTTAAGTAATTAAATATTAAAAACCTAAGCAGTTTTATAATCCAAATGACCACTACGTTATTTGACATGTATGAGTGTTGCGGCCCTATAACTATTAATTATGGTTTTGACCTAACGTTGTAGCGCTATAGCCAACGCTATAACACTAAATGAAGAGTCATAATAAAAAATGCACGTCATACTATAATGTTAAATACAATGTCATTACATTGTAGAAAATAGAGGATTTTGCGTTATGGTGCAACACATATGAGCGCTAAATTGCTGTGAAGTGCAAGGTAGCGCTGCGACACTTAAATATATAGCACTGCAGCATTGCATCATACAAATATTCTTAAAAATTTAGTGTAGCAGTGCTCGACTTAGATGGCGAGGCACTTGACAAGCAAACATTGTTGCACTCTAAGACCCGATGCTGCGATTTTGGCTCAAATTTGTAACTTTTATAAATTCAAAAAATAATATGTAATTATTTTAGTCATAACCATACTTAACAGCTTACAAATAATGCATGATATTTTTCATAACAATTAAATAAAAATGGCATAAATAAAAAAATAACCGAAAACTTCAATAATAAAATGTAAACCTAATATTAATAGAATTGGGTTGCCTCCCAAGCAGCATTAAGTTTATAGTCTTCAGCTAGACTTGCCTAGGTACTGATTTTGGCAAGGTGGTATCACAAATACCCCTCAAATTTTCCAAGCTATGATCTTTCCCCATTTCCTTTAGATTAAACAAATATGATATGGGGCCTCCTACTAAAGGATATTATAAGCTATACTAATTGATTTTCTAAATTCTTAATGGAAATAGCTTAACTCTTTAATCAATTTTCCATATGAATTGTTAAGTCCTCCAAAGGTGTCCCTAATCTCTAAACTGATTATTTTGATTAAAGCCTGGGAGATAAGATGGTTTAGGGTTTACTAAAGGTGGTTAGGATTATTCAAATTCACTATCGGGTTTGATTCGTTTGCATTCCACTAATTTACACCATTATTATTATTTGAACTATAAATAGGGTGGTTCCTCCAACTGGATTATTAGTATTAAAATATTAATTATTTTATCTTCCAATTAAATTCATATTCTCAATCCCTTGAGTACTAAACTCACTAGTAGAATTCAAATCATGCTCCTCCAAATGCATATCCTAAATCTGGACTAACTCCAAAATTATCTAACTTCTTAGACATGTATGGTCGTGAGCTGTCAAAATTGATAAAGCATTTGACTCATAGGCACTTTCTACTCTCTTAATATTCACCCTATCAGTAGGTCACTAAAAAATATTTATTGCCATCTCATTTATTAAGGTATAAACCTCTTTAAAAGGCTTTTATATCAAAGAACCTCCAGCTGCAACATTAATTATTTACTTAAGGGATCCTACAAGCACATTATAAAAAGTTTAAATCACTAACCAATAAGGCAAAGCATGATGAGAGTACTTTTTAAGCATCTCCTTAAATCTTTTCAACTCTTATAGATTAACTCTCCTTCAAACTGGAAAAGGGAAGTAATATCATTCTTAATCTTAACAGTTTTAGAAGGTGAAAAATACTTTGCTAGAAACTTATGTGCTAACTCTTTCCAAGTTATTATAGAGTTTGGGGATAAGGAATTCAATCACATCTTAGCTTTTTCTCTCAAAAAAATGGAAACAAATAAAGTCTAATAGCATCATCTCTGACTCCATTATATTTAAATGTTGCACATGTTACTAAAAAGCTAGCTAAGTGTAAGTTGAGATCCTTAACAAGAGTTCTTCTAAACTGCAAATTCTGAATTATTTAAAATTTGGATGGTTTCAACTCATAGTTATTAGCTTAGATAGTAGGTCGGTTGATACTTTGATGAATTCCATCTACTACAAGACTGACATACTCTCTAAGAAGTCTAGGATGGTCTTGATTTAGATTTGGTTTAACCATTTGTAATGATGAAGTCTTTTTTATTTTTTTTTTATTTTTATATGGGTCATTTCAATCTCTAAATTAAATAATAATGGCTCATTATTGACTTTATTATGCATACACTAATAAAAATAAAAATTGAAATATAATTTATAAAATTAAATTAAAAATTCTAATATTTAAACTGCCACAGATTCACAAAAGAATATGATAACTAAACAAGATATAGGTAGAATTAAATATGCAACTTTTCTTTTAAATAATATAAAAACAATTGCAAGAATGCATGTTACTTCCATTGTAACAATTCAAAAAACTTGATGGGGATTTGACTGATAAGCGTTCTTTGTGATAGTCCATGTTTACGTATATTGAAATATAAATCCCCACTGCAAATGTAAGTGCCAGTGCCGATCAAATAATAAAAGTGTTTATGAAAGAGTATTGATCCCATAAGGAAGTATTCTACTTCACATAATTATTTTAATACTATCTATTTCAAGCTACAAACATTATTCTATGTAATAAAAGTAGGATTGTATGCTATGTAGAATGAGAATTATAGAAGAAAAGTGAAGATACCAATAGATAAAGTATTTTTGAAATAATGATAGTGAAATCTCCTAAGCTTTTCTAAGTATTCTCTCATAAATTAATTTTGAATTAAAACACAAGCATTCTTAGATCTCTATCGAGCTTGTAAGGATGTAAGGAAATGTTATGACCATCATACAGTTGTTTTATCTCCATAGATCCTAGAATAGTTAATATCCTATGTCTAGGCATGTAAGTATTTCATTCTAACTCCATTAATTGTTTCAATATTCCTCCATTAAGGCAATATATCACATAGTTCTCTACATGGTCACTCAGATTAAATTAAGATCAAGAGATATCTAAAACAACCATTCATAATTAAAACCACATAAGTCTAAATTAGTAATTACTTAGGTTTCAAAGTATTAGGCCAAAACTATGAGTTTAGCTAGTCATAGAATAAAAATATAATAGCCTAATTTTCTTTACTTTCTCAACAAAGATAGTACAAATATAAAAGAGTAAAAAAATATCACCTGGAATGAAGGGTCTCAAATTGAGTTGGTAGATGAACCCTTCCCAAAGTGAATCTCCCTTTACAATTTTGCTCTACACACTCCTATCCTCTCCAAATGCTTGCTTGCTCAATATAATATTAACCGACCACTTTGAAGTATGTATCTTTCTCTCCTCTAGTTTCTTCTCTCATAAAACTATTCAAAACAAGATGCTCACAAACAAAAAGTAGAAAATTATTTATACTTATTACAGAATGAGTCAGGTGTCGTGGTGCTCAACAAGGTGGTGTTGTGGTGTCACAATATGAACTAGTGCTTCAGCGCTGCTAAAGGCTCTCCATTACAATGCTGGCTGACCTGGCACAGTTGTTTGCTGATCTAGCACAATGGTTGACTGGTTCAATACAATTGTTTTTTTCCTTAACTACTCCACTATGGCAATGCAAAACTTGTGTGTGTGGAGGTCACTTACAACATGTAGTGTTGCGACGCATATGAGGCCAGTGCTCCAGCATTGAATTATTGTGCAATTTTCCTTAGACTTCAGCGTTGCAATGTTGATTGCCAGTGATGTGGCATCTCAAGCGCTGCGACATTGACCTTTATTCCACTAGGGCATTAAATTAATTATCTTTTTTCTCAAGACTCTGACGTTATAATGTCCGTATAGGGCGTTAGGGAGCTAAGGATGCTGCGGTGCTTGTTCAATACTAGTGAATTTTCTTCATTTCCTGAGAAATTCCTGCAAAACATCAACTAAAGACAAACATATTCACTAGTATTTAACATAATAAAACATTACATAATCTTCACTTAACACTCTACTAGCTTCTTTATATCTACTAACTATGCAGACTCTTTGTCTAACTTTATAACTTTAGTTTGATTTTCCTTCATTATTTCCTTATGCTGACTTCAATACTTAACAGAATCTACCAACAGTGATTATATCTATACTTTAAAAGGAGGAGTTTCTTTACTTCATAAAAAATAGCCATGTTGGCCATTAACTCCGTAAAAGATTATATCAATGAATACACTCCTACTGTTTTAATATTATATCTCCTAAAATACGCTCATACTGTTAAATAATATTTTTCAAACTTATAATTTCACTAACCTGAATGGGAACTTTAAACCTTGCTTCCTTACTCCAAATGTTCTTGCCTTACCTGTTTATTTCTCAGTCGCCTCAGAGTTCTATTTATAGTATTAAAGCAACTGTTCACTCCACTTAATCTGCCTCCATTAATTGCATTCAAGCTTACCTAATTCACACCAACCCCGAAATGACCAATAAAATCTTACATTGCACTTGTGATCGCATGCGGCCCATCCAAAATGGCAAACAACCGTGGCCCATGATCGGCAAACGAACACGCTGAGGAAAGTGTAGAATTGCTTGATGTGGGTACTGGATTTCTGAGGATTTCGGCAAAAAGTTTGGCAAATTCCCCTTTGCACCAGCACTAAGCGGAATACGCCAAAAGGTTTGGCATTTTCCTTTCATCGAGCGCTTTGGCGAATTGTCTTCTATTTACATTTTGCCTAGAATGACTCTTACTACTAATTTAGGCTTCTCGTACACTCCTTAAAGTGTATATCAATGAACACGCTTCTACTACTTTAATGATATATCGCATAGAATACACTCCTACTATTAAATAATATTTACAAACTTATAATTTCACTAACCTAAATGAGAACTTTAAACATCACTTCCTTAATCCAAGTATTATTATGTTGCCTATTTATTTATCATTCGCCTCATAGTTCTATTTATAGCATTAAAGCAACTATTCACTACACTTAATCTACCTCCATTAGTTTTATTCAAGCTTACCTAATTCAGACCAACCATCCAAATGGCCAGCAAAATCTAACATTACGCCTGTGATCGCGTGATGTCACAATTCGGGAAGGAACACAGAATTGCGCGATGCGAGATATGGATTTATGATCGTTTCAACAAAATGTTTGGTGCATTCCCCTTTGCACAATTGCTAAACGGATTGCGATAAAATGTTTGCCTTTTTTTCCTTTCTCAAGCACTTTAACGAATTGACTCCTATTTAAATTTCACCTAAAATACGCTCCTACTCCTAATTTAGGAAAGTTTAAAAAAGCATCTCTCATTGATTTGTTGGTTGGAAGATTGGCTCACAACTAAGAGATCCTGGGTTCATGTTGTGTGTTTGAGCGTTGCCATTAATTTTCAAAAAAATAATAACAAATATATTTCTTAAATTATAAAAACATTAGTATAATTTAAGCTTTATCGTTAAATATTGCTTAAAAATATATATATATAGAGAGAGAGAGAGAGAGGAGAGAGAGACCATACGGTAACATATAGCATAGCAGGGCACCACCCTGCTTGCTCTCTTGCTTGTGGAACTTTTATTGGGTGCGGAGTGCGGACGTAGTTCTGTGTATGCAAACAAGTAGTTTCGCGCCACGTGGAGCCCACCTTGACCCCACCGTAATGAGGAGAGCGTGTGCTCTGTTTACTTGATAACCCGATAACACGAACCATCCGAACTACTTCAAAAAATGTGCGGTTAAAGCTAGGGTTATATTTGCTAGCACGGGTTTTTTACCTCAGTTAAAATTTTTTCTCGTAACACCTGAAACCTCAGAAAGCAGGAGAAGAGCGTAAGTTCTGAGGTTCGAGGCGTAAGGTCTGAAGATGGATAATGTGCTGGAAGAGATGAACGACTGGTCGGAGATGGAAGGTTTTACGCAAGAGCCAGAGCTTAGAGCTGGAGATGGTTTGCAACAGAATACCCAACCAAACTTTGATATATTATCGGTAAATATGATATGAAAGCCGTGACTTGTTTAGTGTTTTAAAAAATTTTTATTGGTGAGAATATATGTATTGGTGGGTTGGTAGTATCGTTTAGTACCCTTTTTTAACTGGTCGGTACCGCTAGGTATCAGTAGGTATCGGTCGGTACTGGTAGGTACCGATAGGTACAGAAGTTATTTTGAAATTGTGTGTGTGTTTCCAATGTTAAACTCTTTTTGGTTGTTGTTCGTAGGTTGTTTGTAATAGTGAGAAAGAGGCTTATGATATGTACTGTCGATACGCCCATAGTGTTGGTTTTAGTGTTCGCAAAGATCATCACTCTTTCTGGCCTAATTCGAGGAAGATACGGATGAAAGATTTTGTATGTTCGAAAGCTGGTTTTAAGAAGGGCCTTGACCTGAATGCCAAATCGAAATACAGGAAAGCCAATACTAGGACTGGGTGTCCCGCGATGATTAGATTTTCAGTTGATCAAGATGGGGAATGGAAGGTTAATAAATGTGTTGAGAACCACAACCATGAGTTGGCAAGGCCTGAAGATCAACATTTATTGAGATCATGCAGGAATATTACCAAAGAGAGAGCATTTGTTCTTAAATCTATGACTGATGCTGGGATTAGAACCATTGATGCATTCACATACTTAGCTGATGAAGTTGGTGGGAGGGAGCATGTTGGTTTTTTAAGAAGAGATGCATATAACTTTGTTCAGAGAAACAGAAGATGCAAGATTGAGACTGGGGATACCAATTCCCTAATAGAAATTTTTAAAAACCGAGCAAACAGTGATAACATGTTTGTGTGGGAAGTCCAATATGATGAGGAGGATAGATTGATGAATTTTTTCTGGGCTGATGGTGTGGGAAGAATAGAATACAACTGCTTTGGAGATGTTATAATTTTTGATACCAGCTATAGACTGAACAAATACAATCTAGCTTGTGCACCTTTTGTTGGAGTTAACAACCATTGGCAGAATGTTCTTTTGGGGGTAGCATTTCTGTCTGAAGAAACAGTAGAATCATTTACATGGCTGTTTAGAACATTCTTGAGAGTAATGGGTGATAAACATCCCATTACAATTTTTACTGACCAGGATCAGGCAATGTCTCGGGCTATAGAAATTGCATTTCCGCAAACACGCCATAGGCTTTGCCAATGGCACATCATGAAGAAGCTACCATCCAAGGTGCATTGTTACAAATGCAACAACAAGGTTAGAGGGTTGATTTATAAATGTTTTAGCAGGTGTGATTCGGAGGAAGAGTTTGAAAGTACTTGGACTGAAATGCTGAATGAAGGGGACCTTCATAGCCATGTGTGGTTGAAAGAACTCCACAGAATAAGGAACAAGTGGTCCACAGCATACAACAAGACTTGTTTTAACCTTGGTATTCTTTCGACACAGCGCAGTGAATCCACTAACAATGTGTGCCACGGCATTTCTAAGCCTACTAGCACCATCACTGAGTGTTTTTTGGGTCTTGAAAAGGTGATGAAGACATGGCGTCGGAATGAGAAGGATGAAGACTTCAAATGTAGTCAGTCCGATGTTGTTCCTTTGGTGAAGAGCAGTCCAATTCTTAGGCAGGCCGCGCGTTTTTATTCGCGTAAATTGTATTCTTTCTTTGAGGAGTTTTTACAAGGTGTTGGTGGAATGTGCATAGCTCAAGCCTCAACTGACTTATCCACTTTTTTTGTCAAAACTGTTGAGAACATTGATCAGCCTCGCTACTGGACAGTTAATTTTGATGATGCAGAAGGTAGCATCGAATGCAGCTGTGGAAAATTCGGCATGATGGGGATACTATGTTCTCATTGCTTGAGAGTGGTAAGGCAGATTGATATAATTAATATACCTCCGAAATATCTACTCAAGAGATGGTCAGGTCGAGCAAGAAAGGACCTTTACTCTGATAGGCCGTTGTCATCTATGGTAGCTACCGGAATCCCCTCGGATGGCATAGGAAGTATGATTTTCAAAAATACCAAGTTGCCTTCTTCAAATAAGCAACCAGAAGAGTCCAATGTTCATTATCATTTACTGGTAGTAGCAGAAATTTAGAAGCGGTAACGGCATCTTTGTTAATGTGCGACACGTACTGCTTACTTTCCATATCATATTTCTTGGATGCCTGTATGTGTATTCGGGTTAGGAGAACTTTTAAACATATTCAGTTATAGCAAGAAAAATTACACCATTACCCAATGCAGACTCGAAATATAAATAAATGGTTGATAAAGGCCAGGTCGAAGTTTATTTTTCTCAGCCAGCAAACTAGCGAAGGCGTCGATGTGGTTGTCGTCCAGATATTGGTCTGTTAATAGTTCATCGATCTGACTTCTAAAAATCTGGATGTTTCCTGCAGTATAAATTGTATCTGACCTGCAAAATAAAAGCCGGTGTGTTAAAATATGAAGTGTACCTACCAGTACCCAGCTGGTACCTATCAGTAC
>NW_021319159.1:670822-697998 GCF_001605985.2 Dendrobium catenatum | reverse complement strand
ACATACTTACATATCAGTATATTTCTCTAGGCAAGCGTCGATAAATATCCTCATATCGTCGCTTATCATTTGTCGACCAGGATATTCTATTTTGGTAGGAGCTGGCCTTGGTGCAGGTGATCTTTGACTATCAACTTCAATCACAGCTTTTGTAAGTTCTAACTTAACTGGGGAGGGCCTAGCAGCAGCTTTTTTTAACACCTTCCTCTTATGTTCACCCTTGGTGTATGGTGTCTTAACCTCCTTAGCTCTACGGTCAGCCCGATGTCTCACACGTTTGGCTATGCCTGAGCTGCTTGTTTCAGGTTTGGCAACAAAATCCTTTATTGGCTGGGTGTCTTCAAACATATATTCAGCAATAACCTCTGCACACTCAGCCTTCTTCATTTCATTACTGATAGTCCTAGATGAAGATTGAACATGAACTGCTGCAGTTGAGGAGTTGAATGAAGGGAAGTTAGCAGATAAGAACATCTCCATTGCTTCCAATCTCTTATTCATCTCCCTCTGCTCAAAAACATAATGTTCAAGAGCCTCCATTCTTCTTTCATTCAGAGACATTGTTGTCTCCAAGGTTATTAACCTACTTCTTAAAAATCTATTTTGATCTAAAAGCTTCTGTACATAATCACCTATATATTCCTGTTGTCCTTCAGGTGGGGGAGTATGTTGCTGCTGCTGCTGCTGCTGGGTATGTGACATAGGAGGTGTTTGAGTGCTTGGTCCAACAGGACTGATTGGGCTAGGGGGCGGCCGAACTGGGCTTGGGGGCGGGGTGCTTTGCCTTAGAGGACTCTGGGGTGTAGGAGATGTTGGGGGTGTATGAAGATGTTCATGAGGTGTGTGCAAGATGAGATCTTTGTTAGGAACTTTGTCTGGTGAAGTCTGTGGGGTCTGTTTTGGAGTGTTTGCTAATAAAGCCCTCTCCTCAGTTGTTATAGCATCAAAAGAAGTTAATAAATGACCAACTTCAAGACCATCTAATAAACTAGATGCATCTGCGTCGTTATAAACTACATCGGATCCCCAGCGGAGAAACCTTGGTCTTGCCTTCGAGTTCAATGGTTCGTGGAGTGTATAATGTTCAAGAAACCAGATCTGAACTAATACATAAGAAAATCAACGTAAAATATATCTAACAATTTAATACAAAACAATTTAAATTCGAAGCACTCACAATTATAATATGAACAAATCCATTCAGGTAACCGAGTGGCTGTCCTTTCTTCATCTTTTTTGCAATGGCGTTAAAGTCAGCAACAAGGAATTCTCTGATTGAATCCGGCCAATTGTACGATAAAAATTTCTCAACATTTCGAGCCACACTGATGACAGAGGCTGGTGTTCGATAGTTGTGCAGAGGAAAAAATAAGTTTGACAGCAAAAAAATGATGAATTTCTTCAAAACATCGGGCATTTTTGTAGATTCATCCAAACTAATCACCTCCTTCCTAATATCATTGGCTGATTTACCTGTTATTCTAGCACTACCAATTTCAAAGTTGTTTCCTCTGTTTGGTAATCCTAAAATCATAGCAACTTCATCGGCAGTGAATTGTAAAATCTGATCCTTAATGAGAAAGCATTGTTTCTTACTATCCCAGCAGGACAACAACTTGTAAACCAACGGCACATTCTGCACTAGACGTGGCATAAAAAGAAAATGATGCAGATTATATTGCTTCAAACTCTCAACGAGGTTCTCGCCAAATATTTCCACTAAATGATCACATACTTCTCTGAAGGTTGAGGTTCTGCAACGGAAACTAATCTTCGGCACATATCCCTGCGTTATTGATTAGGATAAATTTAATTCCAGTTTGGTACATCTACGAACCGGTCGTTACCTATGGATACAATTCGGTACCTAGAGGTACCGAATAGTACCTAGAGGTACCGAGTGGTATCGAGCGAAACCAGGAAAAAAATTACAATACAACTCGCTACCGACGAGAGTCCATGGAATGCGGTAAAATCAAGAATAAACTCTAACAACAAACCCTATATCTACAAGGACTTATAGAACTTAGAATGCTTACAGAAATATCCAAGCTTAATCTGGAAGGTGCCGCTGGGTACACATTCGGATAACGCAGCGGTACCGACCGGTACCCAACAATACCGAGCGGTACATTTTGTCACACAATTTAACGGGCAAATGGCATTCACAACATCATTCAAACTAAACCCTAAAAGCTCAAAATTATCGAAAAATGCATAAAACTCAAGAAAATCAAACCTTTCACATTGCCACGATGAAGCTCAGCAGGCTTAGCGTAGAAGATGAAGTGGCTTCGTTCGAAAAATACAACCTGCAACTTCTCCTTGTGGAAGATGGACTGTAGTCTAGCAAATCGCCCGAAAAAGAAAGAAGGAAGCGACGTTTCAGATGTTCTCGAAGATATGGGTACCGCGCATTTTTTGAAGTAGTTCGGATGGTTCGTGTTATCGGGTGAACAGAGCACACGCTCTCCTCATTACGGTGGGGTCAAGGTGGGCCCCACGTGGCGCGAAACTACTTATTTGCATACACAGAACTACGTCCGCACTCCGCACCCAAAAGGCCCTTGCTTGTGAAGGGGCGCCGCCATTCCTCTCCGTGCAAGGTTCCGATGCGGCCCATCTCTCCTCACGACTGCTTCTTCTCCTCGCTGAATCGGGTTATAAAAACATTCGCTTGTTTTAATCTTCATTCCAGTATACTTTTCTAAAAAGACCTTAATTCTTCCTCCCCAAATCTTGCAGGTCGAGAAGAGATTGGCTTCCGAGAAAGAATCCATTTCCTTCGCGACACCCCCCTCGCCAATATCCTTCGGATCCCCTTTGTACCTCTCCTCGCCCAAACCCCAACCCGCTTCCTTCAAACCTTCCGCCCTCGACGAAAGCAGCGGCCCTGCGCCGGAGTTCCTCTCAATCCCGCCAATGGTATACGACCCGGCTCCGCCACTGGCAGCCCAGAAAGAAGAATTCAAATATGAAGAAGAAGATGATGAAATTGATCGCCTCATCAGTCTTCTGGGCCTATCAGCCGACGGCGAAGAAGGAGGCGGTGGGTTGGGCTCTTGCCATTGCAGCGGAGGGGAGTTTTATCGAAGAGTGGTAGGAGTCAAGGGGCCGATTTGCGAGAAAGAAATGGGGAGGCTTGATGGTTGGATCGAGCACTACCGGCGGGAAAGGAGAGAGCCGGCAAGACTCGCGCATCTTCTTCTTGCAAAAGCTGTATCAATGGAGGCGAGCCGTGGGGGCGATGATGGCGATGATGACGATGATGCCTTCGGGGCGATTGGGTTTCCTCCGACTGTGGAGGAGTTTTTGGAGCATGACCCCCCAACTTCAGAGGGGTGAGTAAAATCTCTCTCTTGGGTATGCGGCTATGCGCTCAGTGATCTGATTTTTTATCTGAAAATGGATGACTACTTGATTAGTTTACATCGAAAGAAACTAACTGCAAATTTTTGTACTCTTTTGTTGTTGGGAGAAATGATGAAAGTGATTTTTTTTTTTTTGTTGAAAGACGAGAGGTTTATATAACCATAATGATCTTTTTGATTCCTTTTGCTATATAGCCAAACAACATGCAACTTTCAAGAAGAAAAAAATCAGCTGTAGGTTGAATTTAAACGAGTCAAACACAAATAATTAAAATAATTTTCAACATTAGCGTATTTAGAATAAATATAAAATCAAATGAGCCAAATACGAACACATAGCAAGTTTGCTCAAGTTTGATTCATTTACCCTCTAATTCAGTTGATGTTATTAAGTTTTACAAATAGTTTTATGACCATAGTAACAAATGATTAAAACATTGGTGTCAATCGGATAGAATGCTCATTTAGCTTATAAATATGACTCTTTAAATGTTATAATAATCCTAATTAATTAGGCATGAACTCGCATGGTTAGTTTGCACATCAACTTTTAATTAAAAATGAACTTGCAATTTAACAATATCTGACAACATCAATTGCTCTCAAAGATTGCTACCCATCGGCCACCATTAATGAGCATGATCATCATTGTTATGGATTATTAACGTAATATCCACAAAGTCAAAATCTAGGTAACTTATGTTAATGATTGTCAATTTTGATTTGATTTCCAATTATAAGCCGTAAAGTATTTAAGGAAGCCTTGAATAAGTCAAGAATTAGATTGTATAAATGAAATTTGAAGTCATCAAAATAGCTCTGGAGCATTACAATGCTGAGATGAGTGGCACCGCAACATTAAGTTCTTAGGTGAGGGAAAGGGATTCAATGTGCGTTGTGGCGTCGGGTGATGCCACTGTCGCGCGATGTTCAAATGAAAATATTTTGGAAGAATATTGAAGATTCTCTAGGAGCGTTGCGGCACCAAGGAGGCTAAGGTTGCGAGGTTGGGTCAGATGAGTGATTTTTAAAATAAAAAAATATCTTAAACTATTTGTTAACCTCACCATTTCCCAGCCACCTTGCTTGAGAAGAAAGGAGAAAAGAGGGAAAAGATCAAGAAATAGAAGGAAAGTGAGGGTATTTAGTAGCTAAAGCTCTAGTTTCTTTCGTCGAACTTGTTCTAGATATTGTAGAGTACAAGGTAGACTTCTTAATTCCTATCTTTTACTTTAATTCCAATGATTGTGTACAATGTTATGAATACAAATATATTTTTCTCTAATTTTATGATATTTCTTACCACTTAACTTTTAATATGTTGTCATACGCTTTATTCTGAACGTTTTGACTATATGAAATCAAACTTTTGCCGGATATTTATTTTTCTACACAAATTTCTTAGTATACAACTCAATTGAGGTCTTTCTGGCATTTGCAATAGTTATATAAAAATCTTAAAATATTCATACGAATATCTTTCTGAAGTTGGAATTTGAATAGGAAAAGATCAATGAGTATTATGTGAGACAAGCAATATGATCATTTACAGACAATTCATGCATTAATTGTGTACTACATTGCATTTACAATTTAGTTCCTATTATATTTGCATTGGCACTATTCATAGCATGGTTTTGGAGATATTTCAATAGATGAGAAATTGCACTCTCTCATATATTACAAGAGTCATATATGTTATGTTATTGCACCATCTACTTAGTGTGAATGTGGGAGGGATTCTAACCTCACTTACTGAAAGAAAGTGTGGGAAGTTAAGTGACACTGTTCTATTATGTTCTGATTTTGGCCACACTTGCTAGATGTAGGTGTGGGAAGTTAAAAAAGCACATTATTGGAAGTAGAGTTACAAATAGATATTAGAACATGTGAATTATGATCATTGCATTACATATATTAATAGTTTAATGAATAAAGCTTAAGTAATATGTTGCACCAAATATTAGTAATTTTTTTTTCTTTGTATGAGTTATGATGAAATGTAAAAGTCAAGTTCAAGTGGACCATTGATAGCAAGAGTTTTGTCAACCCTTTGTAAAAGTAGCTTCAAAGATATGAGTGGGAACTTTGAAATCATGTATGCCATGACATATTCATGTTCTTAATTATATCATGTCATATCACTCATTTATGAAAAGCATGTAGATCATGTCACATCATTTGCAACCATATAAGTAGACAGTGCATATGCATATTTCATAACCAATCACTCCATATTCCCTAAGCAATAAATTAGCATGATCATTCTTATCTTTCATAAAGTGAATCAGTATCCTTCATGTGTATTGATAGACACATAGTTGGCCTTTTTTAATCATTCCACGGTCATGACCCAGATGCTTGCAAGCAAACTCTTTAGATATCACAATGCCCAATCACATAATATGCTTGCCGGCTACTCCTTTGTCACATCACATGCGCTACCTTGACCTGCAAGTATAATACAAACTCTTACCATGTAACCATATCAGAGACCTCACCTCTTTCTTTCTTTCACATCATTAAGGCAAGAGAAGGGGATAGTGATGTAGTATTATTATGGGATATTACCACCTTTTGGATCAAATCATAAGGGTCAACCTATTTAATTTGGTTTTCATGTTACTTTCATGTTGCTTCATATCTAACGCTTATGAGTTTAATGCTACTATTTATAGCCTAGAAAAATAAATGAATAGAAGATTTCAAATTCTCTATATTATGATGGGAAAAAATAGGAAAAAATATATTAACACTGTATAAGGTTTACCAATCATCAAGCAAGATGCTTTACATGAGGATTCTTAGCTTTCTCCGCTTTCATTAGAACTCTTGCTTTGATGCTTTCTGATTTTTGTTTATGGTGCATTTTGATTTTTTTTTTCAAAAAGTCATTCTTTACAATAACTTGATCTTGTACTCATTTCATCAATTGGTTATAAAATTATTGCTTTAAAAAATGTAGGCAATAAAAGTAAACCATGAATGATAATGCAAGAGATTTGGGAGAATGAAAGTTAGCATCAATTCAATGAAGGAGATATTAAGTTTGAAAGTTAGAGAACAACAATAAGATAAGAATTATGGGAAGTAGTATCAATTAAAAAAAAAAAGATGTGTTGGTTGACAACAACCGATTTGTACAAATAATAGACTGCATAAATGTCTAGGTAACTACGATAAAAAAAGGATATGCGGGTGGACAACAACAAATTTGGAATGAAATGACAAGCATGTTTAGGTGGTTGATTGTAGCAAAATTTTGAGTAGTATTAGTTGAAAACTTTATGGAATGTTTTTCAAATTATTGTATTTATTAGTTTCCTAAAATTGTGTGGATTAAAGTATTATAAACAACACTATGTATCCCCATTTTGTATCATAACAAGACACAAGTTTTTTTATCATTATTTTCTATGTGATATCAAAGTCTCTAATAGTTGATTGTCATAAATAGTGAAAATCAAATTAATCCAATCAAAAAAGAAATTTAGAATAAACAAAAATTTGTATCAAATAATGGCAGAAATTATCTAAAATAATATCAGATTGTCATAATTATTAGTTTCCTAAATTTGTATCAAATAATGACATGCTCATTTTATAGAGCCAAAAATGGTTGACTTAGAATAATTTAACAGACTAAGGAATCTTCTCAACTCTCTTAAAAATTATCGAAAGTCATGCTCTCAAATTTAAAATGATAAAATTTTTAATTCGTGTGTGTTCAATGCCTCAAACAAATTATCCTCTAATACCATAATAGACTTAAGTGCTACATATTTCATGAAAAAATACTATTAACATATTTTTGAGTGGTATCAAAGCATAGTTTTGGAATATGGGATTGTGAGACAGAGCTATATGAATTAATCTGTGAGTCTGGTGGGGTAGTTTCTGTCTGTTCGGATTTTCATTATTTTGTTTTATATGCATGTGCATAGTTGCATTCTATGTGATATGGATCCGCCAGATCCAAATATGACTGATGGGCAGAGTGCTAGTCAGGTAGCTCCTGTGAATAGTTCTGCTCCAGTGGTTGGTTCAGATACAGTTTCACAGTTTGCTACGTTGGTTGCTCAGATGATGAGCGAGATGCGGAATAGAGTTTATGCTGTTAGATCTGAAGATGTAGATAGACATCTACAAATGTTTCTAAGATTGAAGCCTCCGAGATTTAAGGGCACTATTTAGCCCAGAGCAGATGAGGATTGGTTAAGGAGGTTGGAAAAGACATTTGATGGCATGTAATGTCCTACTGATAGAAAGGCACCGTTAGCAGTTTTTCAGTTGGATGGTGAGGTAGAACGCTGGTGGATGGGCCAGCAGGAGGAGAAATTTTAAGGTAAATTGAACTCTCTGATTACATGCAAAGAATTGTACCCCTTTCTGCAAGACAATAAATGCAGGAGACTTTTCTGAGATTGGTTCAGAGGAGCAAGACAGTTATGCAGTACGAGGCAGAGTTTACTGCTTTAGCCAGATATGCTCCACAGTTTGTGAGTACTGCTGCGAAGAAGTGCTATAGATTTCTGAGGAGACTATGAGATAGTTTGAGGCAACCCTTGGCACCATTTCACATTTTTTATTTCTCTAAGCTTGTGGAGAGAGCTCGACTAATAGAGAATGATCTGATAGCTACTCAGCAGCGGTGAACTGCTAGTAGGAAGAGATTCAATGGTGATGCATCTGGCAGTAGTTTTTCTGGGAAGAAGAATAGATTTATATCTGGATATTCCAAGAGGAGTGGACAGTCAGTATCTGCTACAATTTCTGGTAGTGGCAGTGTGGCCAATTCGGGGTCAGTCAGTGGGGTACCTGTGTGCCAAACTTATGGACGAAGAAATTTTGGCCAGTGTTATAGGATGACTGTTCAGTGTTTCAGATATGGTCAGCCAGGACATCAGATAGCAGAGTGTCCACAAGCTGGATTTGATCGACGATTTGAGTCCAGACCAGAGAGCTTTATTAGACCGGCGAGAAGGCCGAGGGCAATTCCTGCACATACTATTTCTGAAGGATTATCAGGTAGAGTTGGTAGTTCGGGTTCTGTGGCAAGGAGACCACCTAGTGGTAATCAGAGGGAGCCTAGTAGTTCTGTATCTCCAGCTCCAGTTCAGCCACGTGTGTACAGTTTGAATCAGCAACAGGCTCGAGATGATCCGGATGTGGTGACAGGTACTATTTATATTTTTTAACATTTCTATCTTATTTTGTTTGATTATGTAGCCAGTCATTCGTTTATTTTCGAGTGTTGTTTTGATGCTTTGCACCTGGATTCTATTTCGTTACCTGTTTCGCTTTCTGTTCTTTTGGCGGCTAGAAATAAATTGATAGCCCGAAAGTTTTCTTTATGTGAGATTAAAATTTCTAGCAAGAAGTGGAAGTCTTATTTGATTTTGTTACTGATTTATTCGTATGATGTGATTTTGGGTATGAATTGGCTGAGTCTGTATGAGGCTTAGATTGATTGTTTGAAGAAACAAGTTAGCTTGTTCATGGATGGTGAAAGATGTGTATTCTAAGGGTTAAGAGGTGTTTCATCCTGTTTGATTTCTGTGTTGGAAGTCAGAAGAATGTAGAAGAAGGGCTGTATGATATTTTTGGCATCGATACGGGATATGAATATAAATGTGGGTTCTATTTCTGATATCTCGGTAGAAAGAGATTTTTCAGATGTATTTCCTGAGGGGTTAGTTGGTTTACCTCCGGATAGAGATATTGAGTTTTGTATTGATGCATTTCCGGGGATAACTCTGATATCTAAAGCTCCGTACAGGATGGCACCGAAGGAACTTGCGGAGTTTAAAGTTCAACTCTAGGAGTTGGTTGATAAAGGATTTGTTCGTCCTATTGTTTCGCCTTGGGGAGCACCTGTTTTATTTGTGAAGAAGAAGGACGATACAATGCGTATGTGTGTTGACTATAGAGATTTGAATAAAATCACAATTAAGACTAAGTATCCATTACCTCGGATTGATGATTTGTTTGAACAGCTTGCTGGATCTTCTGTATTCTCAAAGATCGATTTGAGATCTGGTTACTATCAGGTGAAGGTGAGGGAAGCTGATGTTATGAAAACAGCTTTCAGTACTCAGTATGGGCACTACGAGTTTTTGGTTATGCCATTTGGGGTAACTAACGCACCTGCTATTTTTATGGATTTGATGAATAGAGTATTCAAAGATTATCTGGATCAGTTTGTTATCGTTTTCATAGATGATAGTCTGGTATATTCTGCTTCCGAGGAATATCATGCCAGGCATTTGAGAAGTGTGTTGGAGACTTTGAGGCAGCATCAGTTGTATGCAAAATTCTCCAATTACGAATTCTGGTTGAAAAGTATTTCTTTTATGTGACATGTAGTGAGTGGTAAAGGTATTTCTATTGATCCTCAGAAAATTTAAGCAGTTGCTAATTGGCCAAGGCCTACTACGGTGTTTGAGATACGTAGTTTCTTAGGCATGGCTGGATATTATCAAAAATTTGTGAAGGGATTTTCCCAAATTTTTGCACCTCTAACGAGACTGACTCAGAAGTTAGTAATTTTTGTTTGGACACCGGAGTGTGAAGCTAGTTTTCAGAGATTGAAGGATTGTTTAACTTCTGCTCCAGTGTTAGCACTTCTCTTTGGTACGGAAGAATTTCAAATATTCAGTGATGCTTCACTTAAAGATTTGGGCTGTGTTCTGATGCAGCATGGTCGGGTAATAGCTTATGCCTCGAGATAGTTGAAACCACATGAAAAGAATTACCCGATGCATGATTTGGAATTGGCTGCTGTTTTATTTGTTTTAAAGATTTGGCGTCATTACTTGTATGACGTCAGGTGTGAGATATTCACAGATCATAAGAGTTTGAAGTACATATTTACTCAGAATGATCTGAATTTGAGACAAAGAAGATGACTTGAGTTAATCAATGACTATGATCTGACTATTCAGTATCAGCCTAGTAAGGCTAATATGGTGGCAGATGCCTTGAGTAGGAAGTCTTCTGGATTATCATGTTTACAGCTCACTTCTGATGAGTATTTGATACGAGACATGGAGAGATTGCAACTGGAGGTGATTTCCTCTACTGATCCGGATTCTAGTATTTTGACTCAGATGCATATTCAGTCTTCTTT
This sequence comes from Dendrobium catenatum, assembly GCF_001605985.2. NCBI lineage: Eukaryota > Viridiplantae > Streptophyta > Magnoliopsida > Asparagales > Orchidaceae > Dendrobium > Dendrobium catenatum. The sequence goes on along the minus strand of NW_021319159.1, from coordinate 687,498 downwards.
GGAAGAGAAGATTCATGAAGCTCAGAAGTCAGACGCAGAATATTTAAAGTTGATTGATCAGATCAAGTCTAGTAAGAAACCTGAACTATGAATTTTTTATTCTGGTATTATTTTCTGTAAGAATAGGCTGTGTGTTCCTATGTCTGGAGATATGAGGAAAGAGATTCGAATCTCATTATTCAGGCTATACCATTCATCCAGGAAGTGGTAAGATGTACGGAGATATGAAAAGCTTATTTTGGTGGCCTGAAATGAAAAAGGATATAGCGGAGTTCATTTCGAAATGCGAAGTCTGTCAATTAGTGAGGGCAGAGCATCAGCGACCATAAGGTCTTTTGCAGTCGTTGCCTATTCCTGATTGGAAGTGGGAAGAGGTGACAATGGATTTTGCTATGGGTTTTTCTAGATCGAGGCAAGGACATGATGTTATTTGGGTGGTCGATTGACTGACGAAGTCTGCACATTTTCTTCCGATCAGACAAACGGATCAGGTGGATAAGTTAGCTCAAATTTATGTTAAAGAAATTGTCAGATTGCATGGTGTGCCAAAAGTGATTATATCTGATCGGGATGGACGGTTTACTTCCAGACTTTGAAGAGATATTCAATAAGGATTGGGTACGAAGTTGCATTTCAGTATGACTTTTCACCCGCAGACCGATGGACAGTCTGAGAGGACTATTCAGGTACTGGAAGATCTTCTGAGATTATGTGTTTTGAATTTTGGAGGCAGTTGGGAAGATCATATCCCACTGATGGAATTTGCTTATAATAATAATTATCAATCAAGCATTGGTATGGCACCCTACGAAGCCCTGTATGGCAGAAAGTGTAGAACTCCTTTAATTTTAACTAAGGTGGAAGATAGACAAGTGATGGGTTCAACTTTTGTAGATGATACTGTGACGAAGATTAATCTAATTAAAGAAAAATTGAAAGCTACACAAGATAGACAATAGAAGTATTACAATCAGAAGCACATATTTGTTGAATTTCAGATTGGTGACTTTGTATATGTCAAAGTCAGTCCGATGAAAGGTGTTAGCAGATTTGGAAGAGTGAGTAAGCTCAGTCCAAGGTATGTCAGACCTTTTGAGATCATCGAAAGGATTGGTATTACTGCTTACAGGTTGTTACTGCCTGATCAGATGTCTGATATACATAACGTGTTTCATGTATACTCTTTGAGAAAATGGATATCTGATTCTGGACAGAAAATTTCTGTTAATGATATAGAGATTCAGGAGAATCTATAGTATAAAGCATAGCCTGAAAAGATTTTGGCTTATGATATAAGAAAGTTAAGAAGTAAACAGATTCCGATAGTTAAAGTTCAGTGGAAACATGGAACAGAAAGAGAGGCTACTTGGGAGGAGTCGGATATGAGACAGTTATATCCGAATCTGTTCTGACTCAGTTTTGCTTTGGGAATGTCGAGGGCGACATTGTTCTGAAGGTGGGAAGATTGTGAAAGCCAATTTTCTTTTATTTTTCTTTCAGGTTCGTCCAGACGAAGTGGAATCGTCCGAGACGATCAGTTTAAAATTTGGCGACAGAGAGATTTATCCCAGGACGAAGATAGGTTCGTCGGGATGAAATTTTTTTAGAGAGCAAGTCGTCAAGGGACGAAAGAATCGGAATGAATTTTCGTCTGTACAAAATTTTTCCAGTGAGGAGATCGTCCCAGGATGATCGAGCATCGTCCTGGAAGATCCTGTTTTATAAATATCTGAATGGTGGCATTTTTAAGAAATAGAAAAGGGCAGGAGAGAGAAAAATTAAGGGAAGAAGAGGAAATCCATGTTTTGGGCGACTTTGGTCCGTTTTCGTCCGTCGCTGTAGTTGGGAAAGTTGATCTACTCGAGGTAAGACACATTATGCCTTTCTCAATTTTCAAAAATATGACTTTTGATGAATTTCTTATTTCGATTTTCATTTTCGTTAGCCTAAAAGTGATCCATCTTTGTATCGATGAAACTTTTTTCACGTAACTTTTGGTATATTGTAGAGATGATGTTTTTGCACGTTTTGAGTATTTTCTGAAAAGTTTTCACCAGGTAGTTTGCATTCTGCAGAATTTTATGGAATAGAAAATTATCTGGATGTTGAAAAATATTGCTTCAGTACAATGAAAGTCTTAAAATGATGTTTTACACTATCTGTGGTAATTTGGTAATTTTCTGAAATTATAAATTTGTTATGTTGAAATTTCTGTGGACTGTCGTTATGTCGCTGACGATTTTTCTAATTTAATATGATTTTTCTGAATTTGATAATTTTATGTGTTTGAATGATGTCAGAAGGGAGTTATAAGGGGCCGGAATCCTTTGAGATTTTGTCTGTGTTAGGGAAGGGAGTCATAAGGGGCCAGAATCCGTTGAGATTCTATCAGGGTCTCGGAATCTGAAAATAAAGTCTGATCTAAAAATTATGTATATCTGATATGTTCTGGTGCTGTAAGCACAAAGGGAGGCATAAGTGGCCAGAATTCTTTAAGATTCTATCTGTGTCAGTGAAGGGAGGCATAAGGGGCCAGAATCCTTTGAGATTCTGTCTGTGTAAGGGAAGGGAGGCATAAAGAGCCAGAATCCTTTGAGATTCTGTCTGGGTCAGGGAAATCTGTGATGAAATGTGATTTGAATGTTTTCTGAAATATGTTCTGAACTTTAATTCGAATTCTGATTTGAATAATTCTGTGACATAAATTTGATTCAGTTCTTCTGTCTCTGTTACTTCATTTGTTTTGTATGAATATAGGTATTCTGTTTGATTTCTGTTCTATATGAATCTCTGACCTTAGTCTGATATTCTGATTTTTGTACGATTATCTGAATTATGTACGACAAATATTTTTAAAGCCTTCATGCGTATTTTGATGTGAGTTTCTAGAAATTTTGATTGGCTAGTATAGTCTTGCTGAGCTGTTAGCTCATCCTTATTATTTGCGTGGTTTTCAGATTCTGGGAAAGGGAAAGAGGTGTTGGACTAGCCGTTCTGTATCTGATCTGAGATTAGGTATTTTTTGTACCTTTGATTTTTATACAGTCATGGCTTTTCTATTTTGTTCTGTACTTTCTGCTTAGAGCCATGCACTATAATGTATATGATTATTTTGAGGAAAGAAAGAAGAAAATCATGGATGAACTTTTCTATATATTTGGATGTTTATAGTAGCTCTTTGTTTTCTGTATATCTGATTATTGGAAGAAAGTCTTAAACCAAATTCCAAAGCTAGATCCTTGATTCATCCGTCGTGACTCGACGCGATGGGATTCGTTCCGGTTGGGTTGGGTCGTGACAGTTTTCTTATTGCTTTGTAAAGTTATTTTTTAGTACAAAATTCTCTAGAAAGCAGAGAAAAAATAGTGGTCTAAAACTGTCTCAAACGAAGGCTTAACTTGGTCAAATTTGAGCTCATATGACTTGAACCGAGCAAACCCCAGCTACTTGAATCAATATTACTCAAATCAAGTTATGTCGGCAAAACAACAAAAACCTTCTTCCTACATGCAACTAAAAAATTGCACATAAGAAGGCCTTTATGGAGACGATCTAAGTCTCACCAATGCAATAGTTAGTGATGGCCTGCCCAAGGTCACCCAGCCAACCCTTTAGGTTTCTCTTGTCACAAGTAGCATGTCGATGGCTTTTAATCATATTAGTTTGTGGTTTTAATTACTATGCAATCTATTTCAAAAGATTTTGAGTTCTCAACCCTATTGTGCCTCTAATACTCCATTATTTTTCAAGCCATTTCTATCAATATGCTCTACTCAAAGTAAAATTTATAACCTAATCCATATAAAAAAAAACACAAAACAAAAAGGAATATCATCAATGATTTCTCACCAAACCATTCAATACGGGGGGCCATTAAGCTATGGATAAAGGTATAATTGATAAATTTTGTATTTATTTCTATTTCAATAGATTCATTAAGTTTTTTACATATTATTTCATTTATTATATAATATATTTCAATTTTAAATGGATTATCTTTATCTTAGGCTTTGTGATTAGATTATTGCATAATTTATTTTTTTTTTAAATATTTATGAGAATCTCATGCAAGTTGCTTAGCTTTATTTCTCATTTGTCAATTAGCAACATGTTTTGAATCTCTCTAATTTACTTTTTATCTCTGTTTAAAATTACGCAATGAGAGGCGCGCCGTTGCGCAATTCCTCCCAAAAACGCCTCATAGCCTACGCAATTTTGGTCTTGCAAGAGGCGTACGCCTCACAGGGGCTGAGGCGCGCCTCAGAGGCGCAATTGCGCAATTCCTTGTGAGGCGTACACAATTCTGGGTAGGGTCCACTCACTTAAAATGAGGTCTTTTTTGATTTGAATGCAGCAAAAGCAACCATTTCTAAACGGTCTCCAGGTATAATTAATTTGGTAAATGCAATACACTTTATTCAGTTCTGAATTTTGATTATATTTTTTCTTGAAAACAGTTGAATGGTGGATCCAATTTGGTGATTCCACCCCTGAGCTACAGAGTTTTGCTGTGAGAGTGTTGGACCTCACTTGTTCTTCTTCTGGGTGTGAGCGAAATTGGAGTACATATAGTCAAGTGCAAACAAAGAGAAGAAATCGACTATCTACACTCAGAATGAACTCCCTCGTATACATAATGCACAACAAGAGGTTAAGAGATAGGAGGTTGAGGAATAAGGGGTTGAAAGATGATGAGGACCCGTTGGTGTGTGATAATGTGTCGTCTGATAATGAGTGGTTCATAGATGATGAGGCAGATTTGCCATTATCAGACTTACAGGTAGAAGATCTAAATGTGGATGTATTGAGGGGCGAAGCAGATCAAACGGGTACATCCACTAGTACCACACCACACACATCTACTAGCTCTGCAAGTAAAGGTATATGTTCTCTGCCAGTCTGCCTGATAATGAGTGGTTCATCTAATTAATATGCTAATGATCTTTTCTTTTATTGAACAGGGAAGAGAAAAGTGAGTCATATTGATGATGATGATGACATGACATTCATAGATACAATTGGCGAAGAAGATTCACTTGAAGACCCATTTAGTGATGGGATATGATTTCATTTTATATGTTTTTTGTATTTTGGGAGTTTTGTTAAACTAATATTTTGTAATTTTGTACTTTGGGACTTAATTTTATTGCATCTACTTTCTTATTTTCCACTATTGCTATTATTTTCCTGCTAAAACTCTTAATTTTTCATTTACGCAATTCTGTGTTCGTGAGGCTTACGCCTCAGACCGCCTCGAGGCTTACGCCTCGCCTCACGGACGAAAACCGCCTCGAGGCGCAGTTACGCAATTTTAAACCTTGCTTTTTATAATCAGTAGTATTGGAGAATAAGATTTTATTTCTTCTAGTATATTACTTTTAATTATCTAATCATTTTACTTGATATTTTTTTTTATTTAGAATTCGTTTGGAATAGCTTTTTTACTACTTTCTAAAGCAGTTTTTTAATTCAATTTTTTTAAAACAAAAACAAATTGTATTAAAAACCTACTTAAAAATCAACAAAAAAGTTGTCCCAAATGAAACCTTAGAATCTTTAATGATTACACTACTTTAGCATTAATGGTGAACACTTTTGATCATATAAAAAGAAGAGAATTATTATGTTGGTATATATCACCTTGTTATGTCTGCCGAACTATAAAGTTAAAATTTATAAGTATACATTTGCAAAGGTGAGTAATTTAATTTTTTTGATATTTGAATAGTTCACACGCAATTTTTTAAAGGATTCATGTCATAATTATTCGACAAGTTTTACACTGGCTGTCGACTACCTAACGCAACCCTCAACTTTTCTCATCCAGGACTTGGGACCTTGCAACAGCAGTGTTAATATTATAAGTGCTTATGCTGCTCAAGTAAATTTGGATATGAGTTCAAAATTAAAATTTTGAAATGACTTAGAAGAATTAATACAAAATATAACTCTTAAATAAAATGTTTTTATTGGAGGAGATTTAAATGAACATGTTGGTAGAGAAGTAGATGATTTTAAAAGCATTTATGGTGGCCATGGGTTTGAAACGATAAATGAATGTGGTAAAACTATATTAAATTTTTCTTTAGCTTATAATTTCTTAATAGCTAATACCTTATTTAAGAAAAGAGATGAGCATCTTATCACTTATAAAAATGGATATAGTAAAACGCAGATTGATTATTTTTTATAAGAAAATTAGATCGTTTAGATTGCAAAGATTGTAAAGTTATTTTGAGTGAAAATTTATGTACCAAACATCGATTATTAGTTTTGGACTTTAAGATAAAGGGGCAAAAAACTAAAAAATAAAATAAAATAATTTTCTAAAATTAGATGGGGGCATTTAAAGAATATTAATAAAAGTATTTTTGAGAATAAGATTTTAGATCTTAAGATTCTATCTGTGCATGAGGATGCCAATATTATATGAAAAAAGTAGCTTGTGATATTAAGAATATTGCAAAAGATGTGCTTGGAATTTCAAAGGGAAAAGCTCCTAATAGTAAAAATAGTTGGTGATAGAATCCAAATGTGCAAGAAAAGATAAAAAATAAGAAGATTTGTTATAAAATTTGATTTAGATGTAAAAGATAATTAGGAAAGCTATAAAGATGTCAGATCCATACAACGAAAATAGCTTACAAAACTTTTTAATACTATTTTGAAGGCTAAAAAGATGTCAGATCCATACAACGAAAATAGCTCGATCTGAAGGAGGAATGATCCAAAACAACACTGATAGCTATGGACCTTGGATGATTGTCAACAGAGGAAGAAAATTTGTTCAAAATCCTATCAGAGGAGGCAATGGTACATAGGTAAAGAAACCTTTATGGAGGAAATTAAACTCTTTTAATAAGGAGGACGAGGAAACCTGCATAGAAGAGGCCACAAATTTGTCTGATGAGATTCAATTGAATGACAAACAAATTCCCACAGAAATGAATGAAACTGATAAATATGTGAATTGTGAAGTGCAGAAAGATATTGAGAAGATTGGCTCTCATTTTCCTATTAGTGGAAAGAAATTTATGGTATTGCATGACTTAGAGGAAGAAGGTGAGATCATTGAGGAAACTGATAAAGGATTAAGGCAAACGGAAACGTGATCCCTGGGAAGGGAATTATGAAACAATCAGATGAAGATAAATTCAACAGCAAGGTGATAGAAAATGATTCCGGCCACTTGAAGAAAAAGAAATCAAAACAATTGAAAGACCTTGGTCCAATTAGCAGTACCACAAGGAGTAGAAAGTTGGAATTGGATAAGGAAGGTAAGGAGGGAGCTGATCCCACATGTCCCCTTTAATGAATTTCTTAGTGTTTTGGAATTGTAGAGGAGCACAAAAGAGTAGTGCTGCTCTATACTTGAAAGATATTGTAAAATTGCATAATGTAGTTTTTGTGGGTTTGATTGAAACTAAAATTTCTAGTTTTGATAAAACTAATGTTAAAAAGCTTTTGGGAGAACATTGGGAGTTTATATGGTTCCTTCCATTGGTTTATCTGGAGGGATTATTGTTCTTTGGAATTCCAAAATTGTTGATTTTTCCTTGGTGGGATCTACTTCACAATGCATTATTGGTGATTTATCTATTGATAGTAATTGCAAATGGAGAGTGGCCTCGGTCTATATGGAAGCAGAGACACAAGCAAAAGAAGGGAACTTTGGGAGATTCTTGAATGTTACTCTATGGAGGACCTATGGTGGTTGGAGGAGACTTTAATTGTATCACTTCTAAAGAAGACAAAAGAGGAGGTAAAAAATTCAATCTTTCACAAGGTGCTAAAGACATGGGAGCATTCATTGCTAATAATGATCTACATGAGATCGATTTCATCGGACCAAGGTATAAATGGTGTAACAATAAAGCCGTAGGTGCTCGGATCCTTGAGAGATTGGACAGGTGTTTTCTTAACTCAATTGCTTTGCGATTCTTTCCTCAACTAACCGTGAGACACCCAGCTAGAATTTCCTCAGATCATAGTCCTGTGGTTCTTAAATTTTGTAATTCTAGAAGTTTTCATAAGAGGAGTATTATTTTTGAAGATGTATGGGCTTCATATCCGACATCATTTGCTGTGGTTAAGAGGGAATGGAATAAAAATTTCAGTGGTAATTCTGCTCAAATTCTGAATGCTAAGTGCAAGAGAACTCTCAAATCTTTGTTCTTTTGGAGCAAAGCTAAACTAAAGAACCTCAATGATCTAAAAGGCATTTTAATGGATGAAATTCTGAAATTACAAACAGAGGAAGCTGAAATTGGATGGCTATTTGAAGAAGACTGCTGGCGTATGAAATCCGAAATCATTGAACTCAATACAACTATGGCTAGGCTGTGCAGTTGGTGGAAACAAAGAGCGAAAGTCAAATGGATGAATGAGGGAGATTGTAATTCCAACTTTTATCACTGTTATGCTAATGCTAGAAGGATTGGTAACAGGATTCAGAAATTAAAAAACGATAATGGGATGGTGATGGAGGAACAGAACAATATTGAAGAAATTTTTATAAATTTCTTTAACTCCAAATGGAAAAAGAGAAGCTGCAAACTGGATGACTGGCCAAATCCTTTGAACAAAACTCAAGCCGGAAGAAGCACATGCTCTGAATGAAGACTTCACTATGGAAGAGATTGAATATGTTGTAAAAAATCTGGGAAACAATATAGCTCCAGGGAACGATGGGGTAACCTTCTCCTTTATCAAATTTTACTGGAAGATAATTAAAGAAGACTTTGTGATGGCTTTAAATCAATTTTTCAATCAAGGAAGCATGGATGGTAATTGGAAAGATACACTTGTGGTCCTCATTCCAAAGGTTTCTAATCCTCTATTACCTTCTAATTATAGGCGTATAAGCCTTTGTATTTCAATTTATAAAGTTGTTGTTAAAGTTATCCTGAATAGGCTTATCCCAGTTATGCCTTTGCTTATTTCGGATGAGCAAGCTGCTTTCATTAGAGGTAGATCAACTTCTGATTACATTCTTATAGCACAAGAAATGTTTCATAAATTCAGATATTCAAAAGCGAGTAAAGGACTGGTAGCTCTCAAAGTGGATATGGAGCAAGCTTATGACTCCATGAGTTGGAAAACTCTTGAACAAGTTCTAAAGTACTTTGATTTCCCTATTATGTTTTCAAAACTAATTTTGGAGTGTGTGTTAAATCCCAGATTTTCTATCATCATTAATGGAAAGTTAACAGGATGGATTAAGGCTGAAAGCAGATTTCGACAGGGATGTCCTTTATCCCCCATGTTATTCATACTTTGTTCCCAACTACTATCGAATGCTTTCTCTCAATCTTCGGTTAGGATTGGAATCAGCTCAAATAGCACTCGGGTTTCACATTTATTATTTGCTGATGATGTTATGGTTTTCTATGAAGCTTCAAGGAAATCTATACTTGAAATTAAAAGCATTCTAATTGATTTCAGCACATGGACAGAGCAGAAAGTTAACAAAGAGAAATCAACTATAATCTTTGGTAAGAATGTTGGTAGAAGAAAGCAGAAAAATCTTTCCAAGATTATGGGTTTCAATTCAGTAAAAGAGTTGGTGTACCTTTGTGGGCTCCGAAAATTCGGCCCCGGCCTCCCCGCGCGCTTTTCTTATTCGGCGAGGGAGTTTTAACGAACTAAGTTCCGAGGTAAATTTTGGAAGGCAGATGGGTTTGTAGATAAGACACTACCAAAATTGTGCTTATTAAATCAGTGATCCAAACAATTCCGAACTATTTCAGTTCTCACTCCTTGATTCCGGTTCATGTCCTCAAAGAGGTTGACAAAATCTGTAGAAATTTTTTTTGGAAGAAATCTGGAGGAAATCAAGGATTGCATTTCATTAGTTGGGAAAATTTATGTAAGCCTATGAAGAAAGGTGGTTGTGGATTGTATTCCTCTACAACAAGGGTTGCTCCTCTTAGAGCTAGATTATCTTGGAGATTTTTGAATAATAAAGAATCTCTGTTACACAAAACTTTGGCTTCCAAATATGGAACAAATTTTGAATTGGCTAGCGGAAAAAAAATTCCTCCTCTTGGAAGATCCTTTGCAATGGAGGCAAGGTACTCGAACCATTTTTAAGATGGGAAGTTTCTAATGGGGAATCAATCAAGGTATTCAAAGATTGGTTTATATTTGATAGAAAAATAAATGAGTGGCCTACTTTTGTAAGCATTCAAGAAGATGATGAGATAAAACAGAGTTGTTTCATTAAAGAAGGGAGATGGAATGAGGAATATCTCAAGCAATTTTTCGGTGAAGAGCTCATAAATACAATTCTTAATATCAAAATTAACCTTGCTCAGGTTGAAGATGTTAGAGAACTCAAGTTCAAAGAACCAGGGTATTCTATTCCAGGTATGGTCAATGAATATCAGCACAAGAAGAAGATTGGGAACCTTTTACCTGGATTAAAAAAGCCAAAATCAATCCTATGGTGCAGAATTTTATTTGGAAGCTTTTTAAAGGAGCTTTACCAACATTCCAGTTTCTTGTACATAGAAGAATAATGGATAGCAATTTATGTCCGAGATGCTATGAAGGAGTTGAAGACTTGGGACACGTCTTCTGTGATTGCATTAAAATCAAAGAGGTTATTAATACTTTGAACATTTGGGGATTTCAATTGCCGGAATTTAATAGATTCCAGGATTATTGCAGCTGGATCCGCAATGTACATAAGAGGAATGGTATGATTCTCAACCTGTTTTTCAATATGGTGTATTTCTCTTGGAAGGCTAGGAACAAGTTAGTTCATGACTACATTACGGAAAGCATTACATCAATTGCTACTCAAGCAATTTGTCAATCCTCTTACTCCATTATGGTCTTTAATCAAATTCCGGAAACAAGGGATGTTAATCAGTCTTCTAGACTGTTGAATACTTGGCATCCTCCTCCACCCGGTTGGTTAAAGATCAATGTAGATGCTTCGCTTTGTTCTTCTAACAAAGTAGGAATTGGAGGTATCATCAGAGATTGCAAAGGAAGATTCTTGTTGGCCTTTGGGAAATCTTGCATTCATTGGGATATATACCAATTGGAAGTTATTGCAATTAAATACTTGAAGATTATAATGAAGGATTGGATGTTCAAATACAAGGGAGCTATCATTGAAAGTGACAATCTCAATGTCATTAAGATGATCCAAAAGGAGAAGGAATGCGGATTCAAACAATCAGATGAGTTAATTTTTTTCTTAAATTTAATTATGTTATCTTTAAGCATATTAATAGAGAAGGAAATAAGCTAGCTGATATGTGTGCTAGATATGGCCTTCTTAGTAATTTTATTTGGGAGGATATTTCCTTGGACATGATTCCTCCTTCATTTGTTCAACTTTTGAAGGAGGAATCTACTTTGTAGCTCTTTTTATTTTTTCCTAGTTATTAATGCATTATTGTTGTTCTAAAAAAAAAAATGATTAAGTCTCCTATATGAAGTTTTAGGGACATTAGGTTCCCTTCTTCTAGAAATAGAGCTAAAATCCTTCGTCATATTAATAATATTTCTATTTTAGTCTTATTGGAGCCTTTTATTTCTTTTGCCAAGTTGGATAATTCTTCTAGATTGTTGGGATTTAACTATGTTGTGGCTAACTCTTCTAAATAAATTTGGTTCAATTGGAAATTTCCTATTTCTATTGATGTTGTTGGTGATTTCTCTCAAGTCATACATTACAATATTAATTTTATGAAATTTAAATGTCATGCGTCCTTTGTTTATGCTTCTTCTACTCATTTTACTAAAATGATTCTTTGGGAGCAACTTATTAATTTCCATAGTCTTATTAATTTACCATAGTTGGTTGGGGTTGATTTCATTATATATTTAATTCCTCTAAAATACTTGGTGGTTCTTTCCCTATTCTTTAATCCATGGAAGATTTTAATAACATGAGCTCATATTGTAACCTTGTGGACATTGGATTTTTTGATAATTCTTTTCCCTGAATCATGGTAGTCTATGTAAATGTTTGGATCGTGTTCTTTTTAATGATGTATTGATTAACTCTTTTAAAACTAGTTATATGGAGCATCTCATTTGAGCCTTCTTTGATCATTCTCCTCTTCTGACTGGTATTTTGATGAGGCCTGATGATCCCATTCCTAACTTTAGATTTCAAAACATGTGGTTACTCGATAACTCTTTATTGAGCATTGTTCAAGATAAATGGTAGGCCCCTTCGCATCTTGATAATTCTACTTTTGTTATGAATATATTATGGTTCAAACTAAAAAGACTTAAGTATAAACTAAATTGGAGGAACAAGCATGTTTTTACAAATATTTTATCTAGTTTTTTGAATGTTGAGAATAAGGTGAATTCTATTGAGCATATCTATCAACTTCAGTCTTCTAATGCGAATATTACAATTTTCCAAGAGGCTAAAACTACTCTTTTTAATTTTCAAGCTCATGGGAAAATTTTAGGAAGTAATAAGCATCCTCTAAGCATCTTATTGAAGGGGATAACAACAAAAAAATATTTTCATGTGTTAGTTAAGAGGAATAGAACAAAAAATTTCATACATAAAAACTCTTTTCCTAATTGTTCCCATACTGAGGATGTTGGTGAGATTGCTAATTTTTTTATTAAGCATTTTAAAAAATCTTTTCAAAAAGTGCTTTGATGCCATTCCTATTAATAATCCCATGATCTTTCCTGATATTATTAATTATGATGATAATTTGATTCTTGCCAACCCTCGTTTAGAGGAAATTAAAGAAATTGTTAAGTCTATGAAGTATGACTCTATTGCTGGGCATGATGGTTTTTCTACTAAGTTTATTTTCCAAAAACTAGGGATATTGTTAGTTTTGACCATTATGGTGTTGTGTTAGATTTCTTTGGGGTAATAGTATGCCTAAGTATTTTTCCTCTACTTCCATTGTTCTTATCCATAATAAAAATTCCATTAATAACCGGGATGATATAAGGCCTAATAGTATCTACACCTTCTTTAGTAAGTGCAGTGACTCCCCACCACGCTACAAGAGCGTGTATAGGGCTCTCCCACCTCGTCGTATGCGTCGCACCGGGCTCCCTCCTACCGTGCTACAAGAGCGCGTATAGGTGGTTCTCCGGTCCGCTGCAAATTATACCTTGAAGACCCGACGGTGGAGGCAGTGTCGGCTCGAGGATCGAGGCAAGAGGGGCAAGCATGCTTCTCTCTTTTCTTAATTATGATCAATCATAATTAATAGAAAATTGATTATAATTAATTACAATTAATAATAATTAGTTTTAATCAAAGATAATTAATTATAATTAATCATAATTGATAATAACTAATTAATATTAAACATAATTAAATGCAATCAATTAAGCTAATATGATTAATCATAACTAAAAGAGATTAATTATGATTAATTAACAACTAATCATTATCAAAAATAATTAAATTGACATTAATTAAGATTAATAATCATTAGTTTAATATAATCATAACCAATCAAAATCTGAGTTAATTAATTTTGACTAATTTAAAGCTAATCATTATTAAAAGTAATTAGTTAAAATTAATTACGATTAATAATGATTAATTTAAATTAATGATAACTAATTAAAGTTTGAGTTGATTAATTAAGATTAATTTATAACTATTCATCATTAAAAAGTAACTAATTTAGAGTTAATTAAGATTAATAAAAATTGTTTATTATTAATGCTAATTAATCAAAACAGATAATGATTAATTAGGATTAATGATAACAATTTATTATTAAAAATAAATTAATCTAAATTTAGTTAGGAATAATAATAACTAGTTATCACTAATGCTAATTAATCAAAACTCATAATGATTACCTGACAGGTATAAGGCACTTTAAAATGAACTTGTACTTAGTTATAATTAGGATTCAAATATGATTAAAGCAGCACTTAAACTAAATCATTCCCAAAATGTGATTCAGAAACCATTGAATCTCACGGCCCAAATAATTTCTCTTATTCCTCTTTTGTTGCTTAGCGAATACACAGAGTTTGGCTTAGGGAAACGCACCAAAGCAAGTAGAGAGCCATTACCTTTACCAAAATCTGATCTCTATCCTCAATTTGGACGTCGTCAAAAGGGAAGGCTATAGGCTGGGGTAGATCCAAGCGGGTGAAGTGCGGTTTCAGCAGATAGTTTGGCAGGACCTGAGAGTTGCGATCTCCAACAGATGCTTTGAGAGAAAAATCGGACAACAGAAGGACCGATCGGAGCTTCAACAGGGGAAATAGATTGACTTCTGCTCGCCGACGGGATGAGAAGTCCAGCAAATGATAGGTATTTGAGGTGATGGCTGGGGTAGAGTAGTCGTTTGACTAAAAGAAAATGCCGGCGAAGAACTGAGCTGGGAGACAGACGGGAGTAGGGGATTTTAGTCGGAAGCTTTGAGCATGCGGGAGAACCTAAAGCAACTACTTCGTTGTTATTTTAAAGGGTGACGGGGAGGCAAGCTCTTTAATTGACGACAAGCCACCAGCGAAGATCGTGGGTGAGGGACGAATAGAGGTCGCCTAAAGCTCGTGGTCGGACGTCCGGTTGGCGGCGAGGTAAGGCTTTTGCATTAATTGGATCTGATTTTTTTTTTATAATAATAAATATTATTATTATAACTGAATAATAATAATAGTTATTATTATTAAAATGACAGAAATCAACATAATAATTTCCACATCAATTTTCATGTAATTTCCTCGAAATTTGTGTCAAATTTGCCTCGATTTGCGCGCAAAATTTTCTTCAAGCAAATTTATAGTCCCTTTTAAGCAATTTGGACGTCCTGAATTCAACGACGCAGTCCGTTTTGTATTCGGAGGTCATTTGGTTGATGTCGCGCTTTGCTTTTGTCTCCGATTTTACTATTTTTCGCACATAATTTGATATTTAGGTCAACACTTCTAGAACCACCACTTTCTTTCTAAACTCCTCAAGCTCCATATTTGTATCCAATAAAGAGTTCTCCATGGCTCTATTTTATGAATTTCAATTAAGCTGTACGTCTCTTTCAACTTCATCAAGTGATATGTATAAGCAAGTCATATTGATGTCTTGCTCATCATTGATTTTTCACTTGAAGCATGAATGGTCATAATTATCATTCAATATTTGCATCTTCATCATACTCATGCAATCATAATTTTAATTGCACAATCGAGTTCACACTCAAGTTAAAATTGGAGTCCTTCATTGTCAAGTTGCAAGTCTTCTATGTCATATGAAAATGACTTAGATTATACATGATAGAGTTGCTTAATGACATTTGATTTCTTAATGAAATGATGATTCCTTAATGTTCATTGAAAATTTTGTATCGTTAAGTGTAAGATGTCATAGCTTTTTTCACTTGATCTTTATTTGTATGATTAAAGTTCATCTTGTTAAAATACAATGTTAATTTTCATTGTCTTTCATTCGTTCAATGTCAAGTTCAAATGGTTCAAATCTTGTCATAGTCCCCTGTGGTCCAACTCAAGTCTAGGCTTGAGTTCAAATGTTCAAGTCATGCCGGCTTAATGCTCAAATCAAGTCCAACTTTAGTTAGAGCTCTTTTGTATTTGTTCAAGTCCTCTGTTGTCCAACTCCAATTTGAGTTAAATTCAAGTTCATGTCCACTGCAGTCCCAAATCAAGTCCTCTTGTCATTTGTTCAATTATTCAAGTCTTTATTCATCTCATTTGATTTGCAAGTTTCGTTATTGTTTAAATTGAATTAAAGTCATTTATTTAATCAAATTCAAGTCCAAGTTCAAATTGTCCACATTTGGTCCAAGTCTTATCCACAGTTCACTGAAAATTTCGGCAGCCTCCCGGCGTCTCCTCCGTTTTGGGGAAAACTACGGGAAACTGGGCCATCCCACCACGCTACTCGAGCGTGTATGGTAGGTGTCGAGGAACACCGGGCCGTACATCTTTCATCCCACCACGCTACGCGAGCGTGTATGAGGTCTTCAAAGGTAACCGTACGAGGAACACAAGTGAATCTCCCCACCACGCTACAAGAGCGTGTATAGGGCTTACCCATTTCTCCGTATGCGTCGCACCGGTCTCCCTCCTACCGTGCTACGAGAGCGCGTATAGGTGGTTCTCCGGTCCGTCGCAAACGCCGAAAATGGGGAAAAAGAGTTTTAGGTGATTACCCATCTCGTCGTAGGTGTCGCACCGGGCTCCCTCCTACTGTGCTACGAGAGCGCGTATAGGTGGTTCCCCGGTCCGCCACAAACGATGAGAATGGAAAATCTGAGTTTTGGAGATTATACCTTTGGGGTCAACGGTGATGAGATAACAAATGTACAAACTACAAAAATATATAAAGATACAAAAATCTCTCTTTTTTTTATTTCCTTTCCTCTATTTCACTCCACTCTCTTTTTTGTTTAATACTTTCCACACAAGAATTCTTTTGCTCTCCTCAAGCACTGGGCTGGCATGTCAACTGTATTTATCCGTGAGTCACAAAAACTGAACAATTGGACCTCATAGATATTGATTAATGTCTTAGAAGGAGGTGGTCAATATCTTTTCTGCATCAGGTTCATGCAGAGCGCCATATAGAATGGTTCCCTCAATGGCTGAAATTTGGATAATTTCTAGTGGAGAAAGTTGAGGCTTCTTGAACCTTGGAATAATTAGTGGTCTTGCTGTTGGAGAATTTTTGTATCCTCGAACGGATTGCA
>NW_021319159.1:660927-664232 GCF_001605985.2 Dendrobium catenatum | reverse complement strand
TTGACTATGCTCTTATTTATTTGGGGGCTAAGCAGCTGAAGCACTTGTAGTAATTATAATTATTATCAATCTAGCCATCTTCCTACTAGCCTGCATTTTTAGGGCCATTTGAGAAGAATTTGAATAGGAGAAGAGGCAATCATAAAAACATAACTCAAGAGAATAAAAACATAATGAAAATTTTGAAACAAACTCTTCCTATTTGTGAACTCAATAAGCACTATGACATTGCAATGGACAAAGTTACGATGTTGGAAAAAGCACTAAATGACAAGCATTCAAACTGATAGAATACTGCAATGTTTTAGGACACTTGGCACTACAATGCAAGTATGGGAAAACTAAGCACCAACTTTTTTTGACCAAAATGACACTAAACCGTTATTTGGACATGTATGAGTGGTTGCGGCCCTATAACTATTAAATTATGGTTTGACCTAATCGTTGTAGCGCTTATAGCCAACGCTATAACACTAAATGAAGAGTCATAATAAAATGGCACGTCATACTATAATGTTAAATACAATGTCATTACAATTGTAGAAAAATAGAGGATTTTGCGTTATGGTGGCACACAATATGGCCGCTAAATGCTGTGAAGTTGCAAGGTAGCGCTGCGACACCTTAAATATATAGCACTGCAGCATAGCATCATAACATATTCTTAAAATTTAGTGGTAGCATGTGCTCGACTTAGAGGGCGAGGCACTTGAACAAAGCAAACATTGTTGCACTCTAGACACCGATGCCTGCGATTTTGGCCTCAAAAGTTTGTAACTGTTTATAAAATTCAAAAAAAATAAAATATGTAATTATTTTTTAAGTCATACCATATAAGCAGCTTTACAAATAATGCATGATATTTTTTCATAAACAATTAAATAAAAATGGCATAAATAAAAAATAACCGAAAACTTCAATAATTAATGTAAACCTAATATTAATTAGAATTTGGTTTGCCTCCCAAGAGCATTAAGTTTTATAGTCTTTCAGCTAGATTGCCTAGGTCTGATTTTGGCAAAGGTGGTAATCGACAAATAACCCCTCAAATTTTTCCAAAGCTAAAATGATCTATTCCCCATTTCCTTTAGAATTAAACAAAATGAATATGGGCCTCCTACTAACGGATATTTAAGCTTACTAATTGATTTTCTAAAATCTTTATGGAAATAGCTTAACTCTTTTATCAATTTTTTCCATATGAATTGTTTAAGTCTCCCAAAGGTGTCCCTAATCTCTAAAACTGATTATTTTGATTAAGCCCTGGGAAAAGATAAGAATGGTTTTAGGGTTTAACTTAAAGGTGGGTTTAGGAATTATTCAAATTCACTATCGGTTGATTCGTTTGCTTCCATAATTTACAGACCATTATTATATTTTGAACTAATAAATAGGGTGGTTCCTCCAACTGGATTATTAGTATTAAATATTAAAATTAATTTAATCTCCAATTAAATTTCTATTCTCAATCCCTTGAGTACTAACTCACTGTAGAATTTCAAATCATGCTCTCCAAATCGCCATATCCTAAATCTGGACTAACTCCAAAATTTATCTAACTTCTTAGACATGTATGGTTCGTGGAGCCTGTCAAAAATTGATAAAGCATTTGACTCAATAGGCCTTTCTACTCCTCTTAATATTCACCCTATCAGTAGGTCACTAAAAATATTTATTGCCATCTCATTTATTAAGGTATAAAACCTCTTTAAAGGCTTTTTATATCAAAGACCTCCAGCTGCAATTAATTACTTTACTTAAGGGATCCACAGCAACATTATAAAAAGTTTAAAATCACTAACCAATAAGGCAAAGCATGATTGAGAGGTACTTTTTAAGCATCTCCTTAATCTTTTCAACTCTTATAGATTAACTCTCCTTCAAACTGGAAAGGGGAAGTAAATATCATTCCTTATCTTAACAGTTTTTAGAAGGTGAAAAATACTTTGCTAGAAACTTATGGTGCTACTCTTTCCAAGTTATTATAAGAGTTTTGGGGATAAGGAATTCATACATCTTAGCTTTTTTCCTCTCCAAAAAAAATGGAAACAAAGATAAAGTCTAATAGATCATTCTGACTTCCATTATATTTAAATGTTGCACATGTTACTAAAAACCTTAGCTAAGTGTAAGTTGAGATCCTTACAATGAAGTTCCTTCTAAACTGCAGAATTCTGAATTATTTAAATTTGGATGGTTTCAACTCATAGTTATTAGCTTAAGAGTAGTAGGTCGGTTGATACTTTGAATGAATTCCATCTACTACAAAGACTGACATACTCCTCTTAAGAAGTCTAGGATGGTCCTTGATTTAGATTTTGGTTTAACCATTTGTAATGATGAAGTATTTTTATTTTTTTATTTTAATATGGTCATTTCAATCTCTAAGTTAAATAATAATGGTCATTTTGCTTTATTATAGCATACACTAATAAAAATAAAAATTGAAATATAATTTAAATAAAATTAATTAAAAATTCTAATATTTAAACTGCCAAGAGATTCACAAAAGAATATGATAACTAAACAAGATATGGTAGAATTAAAATATGCCCAACTTTTCTTTTAAATATATAAAAAACAATTGCAAGAATGCATGTTACTTTCACATTGTAACAATTCAAAAAACTTGATGGGTGATTTGAACGATAAGCCGTTCTTTTGTGATAGTCCATGTTTTACGTATATGAAAATTATAAATCCCCAAAACTTGCAATGTAGTGCAAAGTGCCGATCAAATAATAAAAGTGTTTATGAAAGAGTATTGATCCATAAGGAAGTATTCTACTTCACATAATTATTTTAATACTATCTATTTCAAGCTTACAAACATTATTTCTATGTAATAAAGTAGGAATTGTATGCTATGCGAATGAGAATTATAGAAGAAAAAAGTGAAGATATCCATAGTAAAGTATTTTTTGAAATAATGATAGTGAAATCTCCTAAGCTTTTTTCTAATATTCCTCTACATAAATTAATTTTTGAATTAAACACAAGCATTCTTAGATCTCTATCCGAGCTTGTAAGGATGTAAGGAAAATGTTATGACCATACATACAGCGTTGTTTTAATCTCCATATGATCCTAGAATAGTTAATATCTCTATGTCTAGGCCATGTAAGTATTTTCATGTCTAAACTCCCATTAATTGTTTTCAATATTCCTCCATGTTAAGGCAATATATCACATAGTTCTCTACATGGTCACTCAGATTAAATTAAGATCAAAGATGATCTAAAACACCATTCATAATTAAAACCAACATAAGTCTAAATTAGTAAATTACTGTTAGGTTACAAAGT
>NW_021319159.1:608334-660827 GCF_001605985.2 Dendrobium catenatum | reverse complement strand
GAAAAGCGCTCCGCGGCCTCCGAAACCCAAGAATTCCTTTACTTTTCTTTCTCTTTCTCTCTCTTCAAAATCAGATATTTTGATAAAATGATTTTCTCTCTCCTCAAAACGAGCTGTTTTCCTTATATCTTTAGTCTGATCGGCCTGGCCGATCGCCTCATCGTCCTGGAAGATCAGAACAAAATCAAATCGGCCCGGCCGATTTCCCAGGTCGATAATTTCGATTTTGCTCTCGGGATTTTTGTCTTTTATGATCGTCCCCGACCGATCCAAAATCGGCCTGGACGATCTAGTCCAGAAATCATTCCATAAAACATTCCAGAAATCAGCCGAATTCAATGCACTGATCGGCCTGGACGATCTCAATATCGTCCCGGCCGATCCTGGGAGGAAAATCCAATTCAGAGAGGAACAGTAAAGGAACAAGATCTCACAATCTCCCCACCTTAGAAAAATGTCGTCCCGACATTTCCCTACAGGTAAGAAGCAAGAACAAACAACAAAAAATAAATCGATCTAAATCCAAATCCAAATCAAAATCGTTGAAATCCATACAAAACACACAATGCAATCAATCAAATGTCAATCAATCAATTAGTCAAATCATCTTACTAATAGAACTTTCCGGTCGTTGTTAATCCTCATGATGTTGTAAACTTTGTAGACTATAGATGCGTGGCACCACTGGAGAAAGTGCAGGAGGCCGTGGTGCAACTGTCTCCCTCTGATCTCTGACAACTCTATCAGGAGCTTTATCAATCATTCGATTCTCTGATCTCTCACTATAGGCTCTCTAGCCAACAGTCCTCTGCTGTCCTGTACCCGTGCTAGAATCAGACCTTCCACCCAATCCTTTCTGAGGGCAATTTGCTGCTCTGTGCCCTTGCTGTCCACAGTGAAAACACTGCCCCGTCAATAGGTAACACCGACCTGCATGTCGTCTGCCACAGTGAATGCACTCTCCAGAACTACCAGACGATACTACTGATGCAGATCGCGCTGCAGATCCCGATGCAGATCCCTTTGAATCACTATATTTGCTCCTCTTCTCTCTATCTCTATCAGAATCATCTAGTCGTACCTCATCTCTCCTCCTCCTGGTATCATCATACCTCTATACTGGTGTCGCCAAGTCAATCTCTATCAATCGGGCTCGCTCCACTAGCTCAGAAAACTCATGTATCCGAAAAGGTACTAGTGGATGCCTCAGCTCTCTATTCAATCCATGCAGAAATCTATAGCACTTATCTTCGGCAGTAGGAATCAGATGAGCAGCATACCTCGCAAGTGCAGTAAACTCGGCCTCGTACTGCATCACTAACTTGCGGCCTTGCTCCAATCTCATAAAAGCTTTCTGTATCTGTCATTGAGCTGACGGTGGTACAAACCACATCCTGAACACTGCAGTGAACTCATCCCAGGTGATCTCAGCAATTGTCTTTCCCTGGAATTTCTCTCTCTGCTGTCCGATCCACTATCTCTCCGCCTCACCCTCAAACATGAACGCAACCAAAGGTACCTTTCGATTTTCCGGACACTGCATGCTGTCAAAGATCTTTTCTACCCTCATTATCCAATCTTTAGCAGCCTGAGGTCCCACAGCACCTTTGAACAATGGAGGCTTCAGCTTATGAAACATCTGCAAGTGTCTATCAGCTTCTTCCTCTTTGCTCCCACTCATTTTGCTCTGAGCATCCCCCATTACATATGCAATCGCAGTAGCCAACTGCATCATACTTTCTGAAGGTACTGGGGCTGCGCTGTGTTGCTCATTTGGTATACTGGATTCTGCCGGAGGATCCATATCGTTCACCTGCACAATTCAGAACAAATGATACGCACATGCAACGATGTATGCCAATGATGCTCTTAAAGCTACCAATTATACCCAACTCTCAATCCAATCTTATAACTCTGATAACAATCCATTCTTCCAATAACACTTCTCTGATACCAAAAAAGTTTGTCACGCCCCAAGATCTAACTTGGAAAGAATTTCAATTAATTTCTCAAACAATTTACAAGAGCTATCTATAACCTTCAATAGCAGTCTATCAAACATCTATAATATTTAAAACATCAATATACAAGTCGATCAATATCTCAAAAGTTTATGTACAATACTCAGGAACTACACTACAATCACAAGTACAGAAATCTATTCTGTCCTGAGTACAAAAGAATCAAAATCATCAAAAAAACTAAAACCTATAGATCCGGATCAATTCCTATCTTCTGCTTCCTTGCCCTGACCTGAAAATGTCAACCATATATAATGAGCTTTACAAAGCCCAGCAGGTCACCTAATACTTATAACTGAAATCAAAGCACGGCGATGCTATCAATATGCATGTCAGTCAATCAAATCCATATCAGTCAATGGTCAATGAGTCTATGCAATACGGAAATCCATAGTCAATGAAACCAGTCAATGCAGCAGCAGGCAAATCGATGAATCAAGCTTAATCAATACACGTCAATCTCGAAGAAATCCGTACACAGAAGAAATCAATCAATCCGTCAAATCAGTCGTGTCAAATCAATCAATCAAATCAAATCTAATCTATGCTATCTAGTCAATAAAATCAATCGGAAAAGCAATACGATAAATGCAGCATCAATAGTATCAATAAATCTATAAGCAATATCAATAAATCTATAATATTCATATCCATAGCATCAATGAATCTATACAATATCTATATCCATTCTATCCATATCAATGTCAATAATCAATAGTATCCATGCTCAATGATCAACAAAGAAATCGATGAAATCGTATGAAATCGTACAATACAGTAAATCCGATCAAATCAATAAGGCAGAAATCGATAAAGAAAATTCGGTAGAGTAATGGCAGTCTATCAAATTTACACAAAAATCCTGCAAAAAATCACTAATTCGAAATTTTACCAAATTACAGTAGAATATTCACGACATCAATATAAGACTATTATTCTATAGAATCCATATCAAATAACATCCTGATATTTTTCTATTTAATTAAAATCGCGTAGAACCAATTCCGACCGGTAAAATCATCGTACAAAATACTCAAATCGTGTACAATATTCATATCTATAACATTCTAAAAGTTGTGCGATGAAAGTTGTGTCAATACAAAACCGGGTCCAAAATTCGACTACGAAAACACAAAACAGTGCACAACTCGATCAAAAATCAATATCTCTGAAAACAGAAATAGGATTCGGAATCCTAACTGCGAGATCTTCAATTCTTCCAACAGTGGCGACGGACGAAAAGCGCTCCGCGGCCTCCGAAACCCAAGAATTCTTTTACTTTTCTTTCTCTTTCTCTCTCTTCAAAATCAGATATTTTAATAAAATGATTTTCTCTATCCTCAAAACGAGCTGTTTTCCTTATATCTTTAGTCTGATCGGCCCGGCCGATTGCCACATCGTCCTGGACGATCAGAACAAAATCAAATTGGCCCGGCCGATTTCCCAGGCCGATAATTTTGATTTTGCTCTCAGGATTTTTGTCTTTTCTGATCGTCCCCGGCCGATCCAAAATCGGCCTGGACGATCCAGTCCAGAAATCATTCCAGAAAACATTCTAGAAATTAGCCGATCTGGACGATCTCAATATCGTCCCGGCCGATCCAGGGAGGAAAATCCAATTCAGAGAGGAACAGTAAAGGAACAAGATCTCACAGAAAATCTGCTGCCAACACATCGGAAATTTATACCAAGCTGCTACAAGACGTCAAGGACAAGCTTGAAGCAGCGAACACTCAATATAAGCAGCAGGCGGATCTTCACAGGCGCAAATAGATTTTTCACCCCGGTGATCTCATTATGGTACGCCTCCGCAAGGAAAGGTTCCCACCAGGAACATACTCCAAGCTTAGTCCAAGGAAGATCGGTCCCGTCCCAATTCTCCAGCATATCAACGATAATGCTTATATCGTGGATCTTCCACCAAATTACCTTACACTATCCACTTTCAATGTCTCCGACATTTTTGCTTATAACTCTCCTGATGCAGGTATCGTCCAAGTCAATTTCTTAGGTGAGGAATCTCCAGCAGCGGGGGGGGGACCTGATGTGAGTTATCCAGGTCCCGCGGGATAGCACACCAAACTGCCCAACAACCTACGACCTCCACTTCCCCAATTATTTTTAGTACTATGAATATTCTCTGTTTTCACTGTCATGTGCCAGTTAGTGGACAACTCAGCATTTTCTTTTTCACAGTTAATTTCCTAATAGTAGAGAATGATATATGTAGTAGAAGGGAGAAGAAACCAGATAGAAAATGAATATTATTAGCTGAAACTATTCCTCATACCTCCAATTCCCTTCTTCCATGTTCTTCTTTCTTTCTTTCGATCTTCTCTGTTTTCTGTGTTCTTGCAGGTTACTATGGTTCCCACACCAAATCTCTTCTCGCTGGTGGAGAGAATGTAGCATCAATTTTGCTTCCCGGAGGCTGAGCTGAGCTTTTTCCACCAGCGCCACCTTCGTCTCCGACTACGAAAAAGAGGACTGTGAAGACGAGGGGGA
This sequence comes from Dendrobium catenatum, assembly GCF_001605985.2. Lineage (NCBI taxonomy): Eukaryota > Viridiplantae > Streptophyta > Magnoliopsida > Asparagales > Orchidaceae > Dendrobium > Dendrobium catenatum. The sequence goes on along the minus strand of NW_021319159.1, from coordinate 656,301 downwards.
AGAGGAGGTGGACGGGGAAGAATTTATTCCCTTGCGGGAGATGACGCGGTCGCTGCAGAATAAGCCGGCGGGATTTGGCGAGGGTAAGAGGTACGATACGATGGCGGAGGATAAGATTTTGGAGGAGATAAAGTGGGATCGGAAACATTATATTGAGCAGAATGGCAAATCAAGGGCAAGAGAAAAGGAGAATGCGGCGAGTGTTAAGAAACAAGAGAAGCAGAAGGGTACTGCTTCCTATCTCCATTTATTTAAGAAAGTCTTTACTTTTGAATGCCATTTTTTATTGAATTTTCTTCTGAGTGATGTAATTTGAGCTCATTCTTTCATGAAGAACACAAGAAAGAAACATTTAGCATGAATAACTCACTCTCTTTTGCGAGCTTTCTACCCAGTACTTGTTTGGCTTTTTGAACTTAAGTTTCCCAGCCTTCACCACTGATAGCACGTCAGAGATCTGAAAACACGCAAGTTTAGAAAGCGGATGCATTTGTCCACAATAACAGAAAGTAAAATCTTAATCTAATAAGCACCTGGCGCAACCCGCTCCCAGCCTGATTGTCTGATCAGACATGCTAGTAAAGTCCAAAACAATGTCACCAGGAACCTATTTAAAAATTCGAAGCATCAAACAATGGAAGAAAAGATCTACTTCATATTGGAAAAATTGTCGTGCGGAGATATATCTCTTACGACGGCTTTGTCAACGAGGCTTGCCGTCGAAGAACTCGAGGTTTCTACTTCCATTCTAGGGTTTAGGGGTTCTCTTCACGGACTAGATTCAGCTGAAGCGAGCGGAGATGCCTATTATAAAGGAGGAATAATGGATGAAAATCATAAATCCTCAATTATTTTTGGTCAGGCCAGGCCAAAAACATCCAGATTCGCTCAGATTTTGCAAGCCTTTATTTGGTCCGGTGAACGTACTGAGAGCTACGCCGACACTAAGAAGACAGGCACAAAATTAGAAATACTGAGCAAATACGGAGCAATATCCTAACCAGAAATATTATGTGAAGACAAAATACCGAGTAATATCTAGCAATACCGAGCAATACCGAGTAATCCCAAAAAAATACCGAGTTTTTCTAAAAAACTTGATATTTTTTTGGATTACTCGGTATTGCTCTTCACAGAGCGGTATTCCTCGTTATTACCAAACAATAACTAGCAATACCGACCAAATACCGAGTAACAATCCTCTGACCGAAGGTAGAGCTACATCCGGTCAGAGGACGTAATAAAAATTCCTAATATGATAGCGGTTACAGTGAATAATTTAGAAAAAAAAAACTTTTATTTTCAATGCTTGAAAAAAAATAAGAACTTATTTTTTATATTTAATATTAAGAGTTTATGAGAAAAATTATTTAATTTTAGTTTAAATAAAAGCAACCTTTTAATTTTAATTAATAATTTATATTCTTCATTCCAAAACTTAAAATAAATATTAAATAAAGTATAACACAATATATTTTTTAAACGAGAATTAGGGCATACTGATTGTAAAATTTTCAAAAGGGTTTTGGTTGTTCGACGTGAGGAGGATTTGATTTAGTTAGGCTTTATTAAATTTTTTAGCAAACTCAATAATTTAAAATTTTAAAATATAATAAAAACAAATTTTATTTTATAATAAAAATTGACATGCCAACCATTATTTTAAATTGCTAATAAATATACACACACAAGTATATATAATATATATATAATATATATATATATTATAATTATTACCAACATAAATATTAATTACTTCAGATGCTATCTCGCTAATTGGCCAGTGCACTAAGAGTGTCACCCTTATTGATCTATTCTAAGATGTAAGTATGATTTATGTGTAATTGCCCCATGCGAATGCTGCTGCCATTGCTTCCCTCTTTATCTATTTATGCAGTTAAATGTAAGTCTGATCATCTACTATGTTATCGATGACATATCCTCTCCCTCTTTAAGAGTATTTTAAAAAAGCACCACCAAATTCTTCATTGAGAGTTAACACTATGAATGTACTTCACATCAATTAAGTATCAAAGTAAGAGGGAACATCTTATCATTCTCAACAATATATATCATGAAGTGTCCATGTGTAGGTCATTCCCGATTTAATATTTTAGATAAACCTTAGAGAAAAGATGACTTGGGCAGGTTTGAGCGGACTAGTGTTGTGGGTACGATGGTTGCAGAAGTACTGGCGTCGCAGGTGTATCGAGTTTTCCAAAAAACTCGGTACACTCAGGTATAGGCGGGAATTTGTGCCTACAACCGGATGTTCCTCTGCATCCTAAACCGGACCCACAATAAAAATTCGCTACCCATGCAATATATTTAGCTTATTCTAAGCTCTAAGGGCCATGTTATTTGCTTTTTTGCTATTTTAAATCTTATAGCTCTCTTGACACACGTGGTAATGAGACAGACAACTACTGTTTTAATTATGCCCCCTCCCCCCCCCGAATAAAATTTCTGGCTCCGCCACTGGTTGAGAGCATTTGTGCCTTCCACGAGAAGTCAAATTTGAGTCGTTCAACCTGCAAAAAAAAAAAATCAAAATACATGAAACCATAGGAAAAGTTCATTCAAGGCGTAAAGAATGACATCATTCAAACCAAAAGCGACATCACTATTTCGCAACTGTCAAGCTTGAACTTAATCTAGAAAGAGATTGTGTCATTATTTGAAGAAATTATTTTGTGCAGACGCCGACGCAACTCTACATCTGGATGTCGCGGAACCGAGTCACGGGACCGAGCCACGATATCGAACAACACTAAATCGTGGTAAGTAAAAGAGTGACGTGGTGCATTTTTATTGAACCCCGACGAGATTTGGTGTTCACACAAAATAATTGTTCCATAATAATTTGATCATTCATAGTGAATTTATGAAGTTCATTTTTTGAGATGAATAATTTTTAAATGATTTGTTGGCTAAAATTGTCAAAAAAAAGTGAAACAGTTATGGTGGAAAACAAAGTCTAATTAATTACAAATTCATAACTCATTTTCAAATTTGTTTACCATACAATAACTAAATAAAAACTATAAATCCAAAAGTCTAATTAACTAATCTACTTTTTATTCATAATAAATAACATAAAAAAACTTTGCATTACATTTAAAATTCTTTACCATATATTCATTTTCGTCGTAATAATATTTTAATATATTTAAAATTCAACTACTAATTTTCAAATACAATATAATTTATCAATCATTATATCACCACTCACCACTGCCAAACAACGCTTGTCAACAATCGCCACCTAACAATGTCAAACACCGCCCTCCACCAATAACCACCACCACCACCCGTCAATAACCGCCACCACCACCTACCACCCGCCGCCACCTTATTGACCTCTACACCACATTCATTTTATTACAAGTAAAAAAAAAAAACTCATCTGCACTTATTTCATAATCGTTCAAATATTTAAAATATATTACATTCATTTTACATTATCTTCCATTATACTCTATTCTTTTTTTATCTAACTAAAAAAACAAATGAATAAATCATTTAAAAGTTTTAACATCATAATAAAGCCCAAAATAAATACTTTTCTGAAAACAAATTAACCCAAAATAAGGACTAATTTCATTCAATCGTCTTTCTATAGCACTGTCAATTATTATTGCGAAGATTCATCTGCTAATAGTTTATGCACTCAAAAACTCATGGTGCGCATAAGCAGATAAAAAAATTTAAATTGCATTTTCAAATATAAACTAATTTTTAAATATAAATTAATTCTCAATACAACGGCTTTTAAGATCCACACTAACAAAAAAAAATGACCAAACATCTGACCCAAAATTATTTTCTAAATGTCTCACCAATGGGCACAATAAAATTAAAAAATAAAATAGTTTTAATTATTATGATGATCCAAGATAACAAAATTTTCCTCTCTTTTCCTTCTCTTCTTTTATCCAATCAATTAACTTAAGCTCTTCCTGAAGGTGTTGAGAAGTTGAGAAAATAAACAAATGGAGGATCTGTAAAGCCTCACTTCCAAGCTTTCCTTCCCTTGAACTGCTTCCCTGAACGCTTTTGCCGCTGCTTTTTCTCTTGCCGAGAACGAGCTGCTCTATCTCTTTTGGCAGCCAGAGGCATGGCCTTCTTGTGCTGTTTCTGCCGGTTGCTGAGGCCGCCGGTCTGGCATTCAAAAACCATGAAAAATCAATTTAATCAAAATCTGTCTACTGATCTTATAACATTGTGCAGTTGATGCTTGAACCGTTAGTTAATTTCACAATTCATACATTAATAAAATATAGAGTTCAAAATAGATAGTCTGGCATTCTGATAACCTCAATTAATGGAGTTTTTTTATTGTTTTACAGAAGTTTCATACTCCTTTTTTTTTGTTGACAGGAACCGTCCGCTGGCACCCCCGGGCTAGCCGAGAGCGCTTGGCGATACGTAAACCCCGGTCAGCCTAGATGAGCTACCCACACCCATTAGAACTCATGGCCAACTCTTATTGGGTCCCCCGAAAGGGGCGCTACCACCTGAGGGAATCAAACACGGGATGGGGGGTACCCAATCATGCTCGCCTACCAACCAAGCTAAGCATCGGTGGGTATTTCATACTCCTTTAACTTAAAAAACTTACAAAATACCTCATCATAACAATTGGATGGCAATCCCAAAAATAACTGATATTACCTACTTATTACTTATGTCAGCTTCGTGGTTTCTTGGAGCTCTCATGAGCAATTTGGTTTAGAGATTGTTGATTGTTGTACAGATATCTATTTTTCCATCAATTTTTGGCGTAGGGGTTGGTTCTACCAATCTTTCGTTCCTGTATCTTTTCTTTAGCTGATTAGCATCAACACACTGGTGTTAGTTGCTAACTGTAGGGTTTTTGAGATGAGTTCTGTTCTTGGGGCTTCGGATCTTCCTATGGAGAAGGAGCTTCCTTGTCATACGGGATTGCTAACTGAACTAATATTTTTTGTAAGAAATCGGTTTAGGAGAATTTTGGTCCATCCAAATCCTTTACAGGCGCAATGTCAAGTAAGGGTGATGTAGGACTAAGATGCGTTTAATGAATGCAATAAGAATTTGTACGATTCATTGATAAAAACGAGTATGATTGACAAAGTAAAACAAGAAAGGGGTGCCTACGCTTAGGCTAAACCACTTGCCAAAAAGCTTGACTTATCAAAATAACATAGAATATCAATAAAATGTGAATTAAGTAGCTTTCAAACACAATCCCTACGCTAACAATGATATTAGAAGTATAGAGGTCAAACTCAAGTCCTACGATTACTAAGCTCGGTAGAAATAGATGAGCAAGACCTTCATGAATTAATCATATCACAATAACAAGTTACATAATGAAAATACGAGAGAAATGAAGATTGGTAAACCCTTATCACGGTTGAGTTGTGGGGCCGGCGGCTATGGGGGTTTAATTGGGCTTAATGGAGGGGAATTAAAGATTCTTAATTTGGGTTTAGGAATTAGAAAAGGTTTTAATTAAATCCAATTTGAATTTGAAATTCAAATAGGTTTAATTTAGGAACTTTTCTAAAATAGATTTCCTCATTTAGGAAAGAAAATTTCAATTTCAAATTAATTTGAAATTTGAAACTAAGCATTCCCAAATTAAAGGGGGATCACTTATGGAAGGTGCACAAGGTGGAGATTTGAATTTTGGAGTGGGAGAGGGTGACTAGGGCCAGCGGGTGGTGGAGATGTTTGTGGAGTTTCGGCGGGTGAGGGGAAGAGGGGTTCGGTGAGGGTGGAGGCTTGACTGTGGGTGGGGAAGGGGAGATAGGGCCGGCAGTGGTGGTGGGAGGAGGAAGGGAAAGAGGTAGAAAATAAGACCACGAACCCGACTCTTCTAGGTTGGTGGGTGATGCACAAATCTCCCTCTCATAGGGATTTCACTCCGATCTCTCTCAAGTTCTCATAAGAATTCAAAACATGTGGAAAATTTTTATCATTCAATCATTAACATGAAAAGAGAGCAATAGGGCTATATATAGCCTCGTACAAAGACTCAAGAAAATAAAAAGACGACAACGCCCACAGGGCTTACAAACGACCTCCCTTAAGGGATAAAAAACAGAAACACTAATAAAGCAAATACAACATGACATAATAATAAAGAAAATAAATAATACAACTCAGAAATACATCGACTCAATCGTGGCCGTAGAATGACGGCCACGTCTCTGATAGACTTTCCACGCTCTGATGTCCCCATCAAAGGGTTATAACTTTTCTTCTGGTGCGGTGAAGTACAACTGTTATTCTTTACACTGATGAGAAAATTAAAACTCTGCCTTCTTTTTTTGAATTTGAGTTGGTTTATAAATATAATTTTGGGTAACCAACAATGGAGGGTATCAGAAAATTGAGTAATCTGAAATGAATTGATTTCTTAAATTTTGGTTAATCGGACAAAAAACATATATTGGTTAGGCATTATCATCTTGATGACTACTAGATTGTTTGTTACAAGAACTTTTACTCTATTTCAGGTTTTTTTTATGTGGACTCTTTTAAGTGGACTCATTATTTTGATGCTAATGTAAAATAGACAATTATTCTAGTTTGGAATAATTTCCGAATAATAAAAGTTTACTTTATGAATCATAGCACTTTGTCTTTTGTTGCTTCTATTTTTGGAAGGCCTTTGCAAGTCAATTCGGCTATTTTCTCTTCATAGACCTTCAATAGCAAGAGAAAAATATTTCTAGTCAATTAAATAATGAAATATGGTTGGATATTGATATGTAATAAAAAAATTATCTTGACCGGGCACGAATCATGATGCAAATATGACTTAAAAACTTCCAAAATTAAATTCGTGTCAATCCAAGCTGCGATTTCAAGAAACTTATAGTCAAACTGTATGTCTCAAAGAGACGAACCCAACAACACCAAAATCGGTCAAATCCGACCTAGATAGGTCCAAATCAAAGGTATGAAACCTATTTAGAAGCTTCGAAACGTTAATTGGATGACCAAATGATATCCAAATGTGACATGCTTATAGTTGAATCGAGCGGCTTGATGCGACGAATCCAACGAGCCCAAGATCGCCAAATTCTGACAACATTAAGACACTCAAATGCTCAATAAGTGATCCATGATCGAGGGAGTTGATATTAGACGTCCATTAAAACACTCTCAAACATGCCCTTGATCTTCTTCATATTTACTACGCATGTCATTCCCAAAAAACTATAAATAGACTCCTAATTCTTCGCGAAATAGAGGGAGGAGAAAGAGATGAAAAACAAAGGATCTCTCTTGCTTTCTCAAGCTTGCACCACCAGCCAAATCTCTTCCTGACCACAATCCACCCCGGCCACCATCGCCCGCCGACTATGGTCCCTCCGACCACTGTCGCCCGTCGACTACGGTACACTCCGACCACCGTCGCTGGCAACCTACGGTCCTTTTGACCACCGTCGCTCGCCGACTACAATCCACTCTGACAACAATCACCACTGACTACGGTTCACTCTGACCACCGTCACCCGCCAACCACGATCCCTTTGACCTCCGTCACCCACCGATTACTGAGAAGGATTGTGGTCATATTGATGCTAGTCCTAAGGGTAGTCCATCTACCTTAAGTAAGAATAAGATGTCAGAAAGGCTATAGAATATTTTATCAGGTTTCTTGGCTCAACTCTACTGAACATAACAAGTTCAAAAATCTTAAGAGAGCTTCTAATCATTCTCCTTTCATAGTTCAGATTTATAACTATTCTTTAAGGGGCCAGTGAAAATTCAAAATATGTGGCTACTTCAAAAAGACTTCCTGAGCATAATTCAAGCTCAATGAGACATTTCTTATAAAAGAAAATAATCAAAATGGTCAATTGACTCTTTATGAAAATCAAAATAGTATATAACTATATTAAATGACCATTTTAATCCATTAACTCCTTAAAGAGGAAACAAAATAGCCCCATCATAGACTATTTTAATTCGTTTTTAAATACATGAGGTCAAAATGATCATTTAATATAATTGGAGATCATTTTGATCCATCATAAAAAATCCATTGACTATTTTGATTATTTTCTCTTTACCATGGTAGTTCAACTCTTGCTATCCTTCGGCAAGAATAAAAAAGTTGAAGTTATTCTTAAAGCATTCGAATAAAGTATCTTTCGCAATGTGTTTCAGAATTTGAGGAATTGTAAAAATGAACACTTTTTTTATTAAAGTTTATAAAATCAGTTTGCCCTACTAATAAAGCTAATCTTATGGTTGTTCAATATAAACTCTTTCATATTCAATATTATGAGGAATTTGAAGGTAAATGGCTGGTTTAAAGAAGCTTCAAGATGGTGATAGAAACATTATGCGTTTCCATTTTTTTGTAAACATAAAGAGAAATAAGATCAAGATTCTAAAATTTCAAAATCTTGAGGGTATTTGGATTGATTATTCTAAAATAATTAAATAATTGACCGCTATTTTCTTTTCCAATTTACCATCTCAAGAAAGTGATTACGTTGATTTACCTAATTGCGATGCTATTCCTAATTGTGTTTCAAATAATGTGTCCTTGACTAAAGTGCCTATGGTATGAAATTAAAGAAGCTATCATAGGTATCAATGAGGATTCTACTGCTAGCCCTAATGGTTTTTAGTTTATTTAGGAGCTTCTAGATTATGTTTATCATTATCTTATTACTTTAGTTGAGTCCTCCTTAATTTGCATAGTTGTGGGATTCCACGTGAGAGGTTGTGGAGTATTCATTTTGAATGATGTTACCTCCAGTGGATGTAATGAAAAAATAAGAAATTCTCTTACAATTCTACTTTACTACAGCTAAAATATTGTTACCCAAAATCAAAATAAATACCCCAAGGGTAAGGTTGGTGCTCTCTTCTCAGGAGCTTATTCTCCTTAACATAAATTATATTCTCTTGAATTCAAGTTCATAAACTAACTTTAAGTATTAAAGTGTCTTCCCGGGGGTAAATCCGAAGGATAGACTCACCATTTCTTGATGACACGTGTGCATGAAGTGAACTTACACTAAAGATGTTGTCTTTCGAAAATGTCAATTAAACTAACATTTTTTTTTGCATGAAAGAACTGCCATACAGGTTGCAGCTTCTATGTAGAAAGATAATCAGAGGAAGGAAATAAGGTGTATCCAATCAACTATAGTCTTTCAATTCAAAGGGAGGTTAGAGACAATGCTTGCTAGCAAGAACTCTCACTGTAAATGGAGCTATATTAAATAGTAAATATTAAGAATTTAAGGCCTTTCGAACCTTGAATGGTTGATGATAGGTCTGAAGAAATACATTTTATGGATGATCTACTCTTGGAGCATGTAATACCTTTAGATGTGAATGTTATCTTGAAGCAAAATACTACCACCACCAGACATAGGCCAAAAGATGCATTATGCAACGATAAGAAAGGTTATTTACCAAGCAAAACAAAATATACTTTAGGAAGCTGAGAAGGTAGCCTAACTCAACTGGAATTTTAATTTCACGGAAGTAAAATCCTCATAAAAGGAAATCATTAAGGGGATGATCAATCTAACGATTCACCTTAAAGAAGACTACAAGAAGAAACATCATACTTGAGAATCAAAACATGAAAGGGTCGGGAGATAAGATCAATTGATTACAAATAGTCCAATTTCTTCATGAAGACTACTGACAATGCTGATTCTCATGCCAAACCATTAAACTGAAAAGATAGTCAACAGGATACCATGGGCAAAATAAGATCACTAATCTGGCATCATACGAGGGAGATAAAGATCTGAAACCAAGACTATTAAATTAATATTCATATTACATCAGTATAAGGATGATTTTTAATTTATAAACTTGCTTGGATAAACATGCTTTTAAATTTTAACTATAGTATTAGAATAAATTATAGTGGAATTATATTTTAGTTTAAACTATCTAAGTTGTTATTTGTAGATATGGCTCCCTCTTCTATGGAGGTTGTTTAAGATTTAATAAGATATTATTCCTTGTTATAATGTTCTATAAAGGCCTAATTTGTGGAATAAATTTGGTTTGATCTCTCCTAAAATCTCTCTTTTCTCTCCCTCTCCTCCGACCGATGGGCCTCCAACAACCCCAGAAGTTATCGTGTCCTCCCTCTACCATCGCCTCCATCGTCCTCTCACTACCATCTGATACTTCAAGGTGGTGGCGTGAGCTGCAAACAATAATATTACAGCTATTCATATGGGAAAACAGCAAGTTGACTAGTTTTCAAGAGGAGAACCTAAGAATAGACAAAGCTTACTATCTAAAATAAAAAAAAAAAACTCAATTGAGGTAACCTTAATTTAAAGCCCAAGTCGTCAGGGTTCCTCTCAAAAGAAGTATTATAACCCTTCCTAACCATTCTAACATCTCAGTGTGGGCTTACACAATAACAATGAGAGATTGACCGCATATCCTTTAAAAGCTATGTAATCCAAAAAATTATTTGTTTGATCAACTTCATCCAACCAAAATGCATAAGCACGTAAAACACATAAAGATGCAACACTTTTACGGTACTACCAGAGCATTTTCCTAGTTCACTACATCTTAAAACAAATTGAAAACATAATAGCAGCGCATTAAAAAGAAATATTTTGCTTTTATTAAAATGATCAACAAGGAGAAAAACATTGAAAAATAGATCCAATTACAACATGCGATCACCGTTGGAAATGTTGAAAGTGAATATGTCAGAAAAAACATAAAAATTATCATAGATCATACCTTTTTCTGTTTCACGGCAGCTCTGGCCTGGTACTGTCCTCTGTCTTCTTTGCCTGCTCTAACCAGGGCTAATCTTTCCTCCTTGCTAAGCTTACTCCTGATGTGTGCCTAAACATCACACAATTGTTGTGTAAGAACAAAGGATATTGTACATGAATAAAAAGTCATGAGATTTTATTTTCACATATGAATTCTAGTGCAAACAAAGGTATATTCATTCATTAATAAAGACATTAGAATTTAGAAATGAATGGACATCACAGTGGTCATTTGTTATGATAAATTAATAATAATTTAAAACTTTGACCAATCATGCAAGACAAATTAATTAGGGAAAAAAAGGCCAAATAGGAAGCAAATCTAAAAGTATTCACAAAGATTTCTAAAGTGTGTATGGAATCCAATCTCCTATGCAAACAATAGGGCATGTTTATCCTTCATGGTGCTCATATTGGTGTTGAATCAAATGCAGGCAAGAAAAATAAACACATATGCATATTAGAGAAGCACACTAAAGAGCGTGTCCTATCAGCTTGCACCTAAAGAATACGCTTTTGTCAATATCTCATACTATTTTAATGGTAGGAACTTCCCAGGCATTGTCATCACTACATTAATGACTCTACAACTGAGCTAATTGCTAGTTGTGTGGGCCTTCCAGGGAAGGCGAACTATGCCAGAAGCAAGAGAACCCCATCCCTGTCTTTTCTTTTGTAAGTCCTCATGTCAATAAACAGGATAGCCACACGGTCAGGCAAAAGAGAACCTATTAACTTATTAGGATCTAGTATAATGAGCTCAATTTATGTTGTATGATAAAATATGCATTGGTTGATGAAACTGTAAATTAATTCAAACAAAACAGGCAACTGCATTAGAGAGCTCACTTCTAATTTAGCGGGATCCAAACGTTTTGTGCTGAGCTGCTCAGAAGATGGGATTTTGAAAGTTGTTGATGTAGATTTAGCATCCTTTCCTAAAAGGCCATGTTGAGATAATGCCTGCTTTGCTTCTTTATTTGCCTAAGAAATTTAACCCAAAAAATGAAGTAAGAATGTGCGTACAATGTTAGTAGAAGATAATCATCTTATAATTATTTGCCCAACCACCATAGATTCATTTATATTGGTTCATTTCATCATAATTAGACTAGTCAAACCTTCCTTTGAAAGCAATGGTAACAATATTCGCATGAACTAGAAATTTTTTGCAGAAGCCATAACAAGAATTATCTCATATTGGCTTGCTATGAATTTAGCGAATACAACATCAATGTTACCTTCAGTTTTTTAATACGTTGGAAATCTTCATTAGAAAGAAAGCCGTCAGCTTCGTCAGTTGAAACTTTAGCAGTCTTGATTCCTGCTAGTCTTTTCAGAGCTCGTAGGCTTGCATCTGCTGCATTCAAATTTCCAACACGATCTTCTAGCTTCCTCTTCTTTTTCCTTGGCTCATCTTCCACTTTTTCAACATCGCTGTTTTCAACATCATTACCACTATCATCTTCAATATCTTCATCATACTCATCAGCAGATGTCTGCTGTGCTTTTAGTTCATCTATTTCTTCATAATCACTGGCATCAGCCAAGTCATCATTCTCTGACCCTTCGTCATTACTGTCCAACTCCTTTCTCATGAGACTTCTTGTATAAGGCCAAGTCTTGAAGCAAGTCTTCATTCATCAACTAAGAACAAAGATGAAAGGAAATTAAAATAAAATATAGAACAACAAAAGGGCAATTCCATAAAAAGGGTAAGAATTCATGAAGGCAATCCTAGCAACTCCTATGTTGTAAGTAGATAAAAGTAACTCCTGCTGCCCATATTTAAGAGCATTATATGAGGGGAGAATAAAAACAAAATTTACAATACCCGGTAGGAATCATAGTACAAAAACAGTAATACAAACCTTTAAGCAGATTCGTATAAGTAACAAGTATAATTAGCAATCCTTCAAGTTCATGATGAATGAAAAATGGCATAAAAACTTGAAATTATTGCACACGTGTTGCATTTATTTGGAGGCCAACATAAAATTTACTTTTGATGGTCACCAACAAATTTGGGCAGCCATTAAGTTAATAGCTTGAAACTACCTATATTGCAAAAACTTCTACTTTGACTTGTTAAGGCTATATCAAAATTTAACACATAAAATATTGTAATATTCTCAAAGGAATTTAAAAAGCCAGATCAATTTCTTTTCAATGATATAATGTGCATTGACTCGGTCTAGTACATGATGTATACAAGCTTTTGGGAAATCCTTCATTCGCCCAATAGCTGAATTTTAACATCAGCTGCATCTCCCAGACCACATGCTGTGATACTCACATCCTATATTTACGACTAAGCTTCTTGCAAGAAAACTTAAAATAAATGATGCATCAAATATTCTTTAAGTACTTGTTCATTCTGGAACTTAATGGAATTTCAAATGCCTTAGCATGTGCTTGATGAGGCTTTGTGACAAGATGAGGCAGACATAAATGGGGGCTTTTGTGCTACACACACTCAAAACTGGCTTTCCACATGGCCTATCTGAATGTTTATGGATAAGAGATTATAGCACCTTTTAAGAGATTTACCAATGTGCAATCAAACCCTTCCAGGTAGGATAGGAGATATCAATACTAAAAGCAGCAAGGACAAACTGAAAAACTCAAAACCAAAAGATAATTATAGAAAAGTTTAACAACAAAGATTTTAAAACATTAATAAACAAGTTCAACAGGAAAAACCAACTGGACGAAGAAAAGAAACATACCAGAGGCATTCTAAGGCACATTTCTCTTACTACATTTAATCCAACGGCGATTGCCTATCGAAACAAAAATAGATCAAAAAAGTGCACCTTCTGAAGTAAATGTGACAACAAAATATGCACTTAATAAGCCATGCGTGCGGTACTTCAGGGCGTGATCGATCGTGCACAAATTGATTAACAATTTGTTTGAACAGTGGTTCAACTGCATCATGAGGTACCTAACAACAACAACAAATCAGGAGTGAGACAATTTAATTCAAGTACATAAAAGAAATTAAATAATGAGTTGATGCTAAATATATAAAGCACACCAGGAAGAGAGTTGGACTATGTCAGCCTACAGAAAACGTTAGCAATCAATTTTACACTTTGAAATTGAAGACCAATGGTTTGGGATCTGTTGAGATATTCTCTTTTATGTGTCACACCATCAACTCTTTTGTTATTTATTATATAAGGTAACTCCTTGCTTTTGTTTAAATACATAAGAACTACAAGCATATTGGTCTTCTTATTACAATGTTATTTCTGAAAAGCATTAATACATGAAGAAAAGATAAGTTTAATCAAATGAAGCAAGGGAAGTATACTAACTAAATAAAGAATTTTAAAATAGGTCATTAAAAGAAAATGACTACAACCTTATCATGGCATGCCTGTATTCCAGCAGCAAGTAAATTTGTCACGTCACGCTGATGAGGTTGTCAAATTTTAAACATTCAATCTTAAGAAACAAATTTCCTAGAAATAAGACCAGACAGATTAACCATTAATGCAGTTCAATACCTGAACATATCTTTGAAGAAACGGATACAAGTTTAACAAGATTAGGCCGTGCAATCCAATAGTTATTGCAATTACTTTCAACATCATCATCCTAACCTGGAAAAACCAAGTTCTGCTAAGTTAAAAAATTATTATTATTATTATATGAAGACATTCATCATAAAAAGGAAACATCTCCAAAGAACAACTAATGTTAAAAAAAAAAGGTCATCATAATTATTGGCCTTGTCCCAACTATTTAGAGCCGATTTTTATGAATCAGCATTCTCCACTCATTCTTGTTTTGTGTATCATAAAATGTCTCAAAGCTTTCAGATAGCTTATCTTTCTGTTATCATAAGATTACCCCATCTTCTTCCTTTTTTGACATCAACTTTACATGCTCGTCTTGTTGGTTCTTTCATTGTACATTCGTAAATCACATAAGTTCATTTTTCACTACACTATCTTCAGTGGATACTACTCCCAATATCCCCAATATAATTATTTTTCAGTCTATCCTTCCTTGTCCTTTTACACATTCTCATTTCAACCATTCTCAACTTGGCTATCAATGACTTCTTCACCCACACTCAAATCCCTATACACATTACTATTTTGATTGTAAGTTTAGAAAACTTATCTTTTAACTCTCCATGATATTTGTCGCAAAATACTATTGAGGAAATTTTTTTATTTTAATCGACTAAATTTAACTTTATATATATCTCAAGTTATATTCCTCGCTCTTCTACATAAAAAATCCAAAAAATTAAATTTAGGCATCTGAAGCGTCTTGGAAGTAAAAACAACAAATAGATAGGAAGAAAATTGCATTATATACTCAACATAAATAAAAGATATAAGTGATCTACTATTCAAGAGGTAGATCGGCTCTCCCACAAACCCTAGACGTCGCTAGAAAAAATTCCTAAGAACACTACAACAAACATAAATCACATAATGAAAACAAAACATCCAAATAACCCTTAAATAAACCATTATATTTCCCTCTCAAATCTAAATTCAAATCAACATTCTTCCCCTTAATAAAACCTTCCTAATTTCCTCCCAAATCTGAATTCAAATCAGCTCACTTTCCCTAAATAAAACCTTCCTAACTCCTTTCCAAATCTAAATTCAAATAAGTCATCTTTCCTTAAATAAACATTTCCAAATTTTCTCCCCAAAATTCAAATCAGTCATCTTTACCTCAATAAACTTTCCTAATTATTTCCCCCATGATTTTTCCTCCTTCCACCTGATAAGTACCTCCTGAACAATAAACACATGATGCTGAGAATGAATTCGCAACTTAATAAGATTATTCCTTGAGATGATTATTTTTTTATCATCTTCAATTTGTTTGTTGAAAGTTCTAAGTTGCTCCTCTTCCTTGTCATCAATAATTTGCATCTTCAACTTTCTCACCCTAGAATCATCACCGCTCCAATAGCTTCTTCCTCCTCCAATATAGCAGTTGTTGTAATCCCTCCAAGTTTTCCCCATCTATCAAGGGCGGGAATCCCACCTTTCTTTCACCCGCATGATATGACCTGATCCCCATGGCTCGGCATGTTCCACTCCTCCGATCATCCACTCCTCTTTCCCAAAAAGACCTCCCATAATGGTCGGCCACCCTACCACCTCCACCACAAAACTCTTTTCATGTTGTCCCCCAATCTGAAAATCCTATTTTGCCACTTATCAGAGCCCTAGGAGGTGGCTCTTGACCCCCTCCTCCGATGTGCCACTCCCCTTGCCCGAAATGACTCTCAAAATGGTCGGCCACCCTAACACCTCCACCAAAAAATTCCCTTCTTATTATTCCCTCATATGGAAACCCTAATCCGCCCCTTATTAGAGCCCCAAGAGGCGGCTCTTGATGAAAGAAACTCTCCTCATTGAACTCCTCCCGTCTGATCTCCTTTCCCTTCGATTAGGCCAAGGGAATCCCGATCAAATCTTGGTTAGGGTTATTCATCGGAACCGTCAATGGAGTTTTGGATTGCATCTTCATAAGCTTCCTCATCATCTCCTCCAACCTTCCTAATCGTTTTTCCATCCATGAAAACCTTCTTTCCATGGTTGGAACTTCCCCTTCATGCCGTACTTGATTTGTTCTATCTCACTTTCCAACGCATTCACCTTCTTTGATTTCATAAATCCCAAAAAAAGTACTTTGATGCCAACTTGATGCGCCTTAGAAGTAATAACAATAAATAGATAGGAAGAAAATTGCTAGAACACAAAAACAATGGCTGATTTTTAATTATATTTTCAACAAAAATAAAAGATACAAGTGATATACTATTTGAGAGGTAGATCAGCTCTCCCACAAACCCTAAACGCCGCTAGGAACAACTCCTAAAAAAATTACAGCAAACATACATCACATAATGAAAATAAAACAATTTAATTATCCTTAAATAAACCATTTTATTTTCCTCCTAAATCTGAATTCAAATTAGTCTTATTTCTCTTAATAAACCTTCCTAATTCCCTCCCAAATCTGAATTCAAATCAACCCTCTATCCCTAAATAAAACCTTCTTAATTCCTTACAAAATCTAAATTCAAATCAGCCATCTTTCCTTAAATAAATATTTCCTAATTTTCTCCCCAATCTAAATTCAAATAAGTCATATTTCCTTAAATAAACTTTCCTAATTATTTCTCCCATGATTTCCCCTCTTTACATAGTGAGTATTAACTCTCCTGGGCCTACAAGGCGGGGCCCCTGGTATATTAGCATCATTTGATCTTCTAGAAATATTGCTGATATCATATAATTGCAAATTATGTACTCATCTTTATTCTACTACAACACATTCATGTTTTATAAATATTTTCTTGATGGCTCTTAACTTTTCATTTATTTCAACAAATGTTTCATCATTTAAAGCTATACCATCAACAAAAAAAACAAACACTAAGATATATTTTGAATATACTTTATGACATCTAAATAACCAATGCAAAGTGATACAAAGTTAATGTTGATTGGGAATGCTCGCACCATAATTATTTATAATACTCAACAAGATCCATCACATATATTTAATAACTTCAATAGATATTTGACAATCATTTTTTCCATAATATGTGCTAAATAAATTTTGTGGTACTCAACAATATGTCTAGTCAAGATCAATACAAATTATATAAATATAATATTTATCTGTCCATATATTTTCTCTAATTGCCTTGCAAAAATAACTTTCAAAAAAGATATTACATGCATAAAACTATATAGATTCTCAAATAAAAACATAAATTTTCTATATATGTTCCATTACTTTCTATAATTTTATCACATGAATCATAAGTTTAATTTTCAGATAATTACCATAATCATGAGGAAGAAAGATATATGTATAAGTTAGTCAAACAAAGAGATAGAAGTAGTAAGGATTTAGTTCAAGTGAAGAGTATTAAGGATGAAGATCATAAAATACTTTTCTTAGAAGATGATATTCAACAAAGGTGGATGAGATATTTTGTTAAACTTTTAATTAAGATTGTGAAAATAAGATTGACTGTAGTGACCTTAGCACCCTAAATGAAAATAAAAATTTCTGTTTTTTATCGGCGTATTAGTAAAATTGAAGTTAGAGAGGCTTTAAAGAAAATGAATGGTGGAAAAGCTGTTGGACCTGATGATATTCCAATAGAGGTGTGGAAATGCTTAGGAGATGAAGGAATTTCTTGGTTTACTAAACTTTTTAATATTATTTTGAAGACTAAAAAGATGCCAGATGAGTGGAGAAAGAGTGTGTTAATTCCTATTTTAAGAATAACGGTGATGCACAATATTGTGCGAATTATAAAGGAATTGAATTAATGTTCATACTTTAAAACTATGGGAGCGAATTATGGACATAGGTTGCGGCGTGATACTAATGTTTCTCAAAATCAATCTGGATTCATGCCGGGTAGGTCGACTATGGAAGCCATACATTTATTAAGAGGTTTGATGGAGAAATATAGAGAAAATAAGGAGGATATACATATGATATTTATTGATTTAGAAAAAGCATATGATAAAGTTCCAAGAGAAGTGCTATGGAGAGTTCTTGAAAAGAAAGGAGTCAATAATGCTTATATTCAAATCATTAAAGATATGTATGCAAGAGCTATTACTTGTGTTCAAACACAAGATGGTTTGACCAAGTATTTTCCTATTTCGGTGGGGTTACATCAAGGATCAGCCTTAAGCCCATATCTTTTTGCTTTAGTCTTGGATGTTCTCACTAGACATTTGCAAGAGGATGTACCTTGGTGTATGCTTTTTGCTGATGATATTCTTCTTGTTGATAAGACTAGAGAGGGAGTTGAAGGTAAACTTGAATTATGGAGGTCAACCTTAGAGTCTAAAGGTTTTCGCTTGAGTAGATCTAAAACGGAATATATGAAGTGTAATTTTAGTAGTAATAGACATAGTGAGGGGATTGTGACTTTGAGCGATCAAGTCATTAATAAGAGTACACATTTTAGATATCTTGGATCTATTGTTCAGAGTGATGGTGAAATAGATGGAGATATTATCAGCAGAATTCAAGTTGGATGGGATATTATCAGCAGAATTCAAGTTGGATGGTTGAAGTGGCGGAATGCATCGGGCTTGTTATGTGATAGAAATGTACCCCTCAAACTTAAGGGAAAATTCTATAAGATGGTAGTGAGGCCTGCAATGCTTTATGGTGCCGAATGTTGGCCATTAAAAGAGAAGCATAATACTAAGTTAAGTGTGGCAGAGATGAAGATGCTCAGGTGGATGAGTGGCTTTACCCTTAGAGATAAGATACGAAATGAGCATATACGTGAAAAGGTTGGAGTAGCTCCAATAGAAGATAAGATTAGAGAGAGTCGCCTTAGATGGTTTGGTCACATAAAAAGGCGGCCTTCCGACGACCCAGTTAAGAGAGTAGAGGTATTAGATTTGACTTGTGTTAAGAAAGGTAGGGGTAGACCGTAGACCTAAAAAGACTTGGTTAGAAAATATTAGGAATGACCTTTCTTTATTAGATTTAAACGAGAATTTGACTTTTAATAGGACACAATGGAGAAAAAAGATTCATGTAGCCGACCCCACGTAGTGGGATAAAGGCTTGATGTTGTTGTTGTTGTATGAAGAATAGTGTTGTATATGAAAATTTTAAATTGCATTAATTTTAAAATAAATGATCAAATCAGTTCTAACACAATTTATATCAGAATAGAAGACAAAAATTATTCCTAAAGAAAACCAAACTCATATATTCATTGTTTGCTTATAACCAAAAAATGATACGATGACTCAGTTGTTTATTTTATTAGAGAAAACACGTTAGTTAAAGAAGCTATTTGATTAGAATTAGATAAAAAGAAAAAAAAAACATTTTATAAATGTCAAACTCCATTCTCACCGAAGCCAAATATGGATCTGAGAGATATATGTCTCAAGCGTGATCTTGCCAAGCCACCTAAGCAGTAGAAATAAAATAATGAAACAAGGATGATTGAACGGCGATTGCCTATCGAAACAAAGCAGATAAAAAAAGTGTACCTTTTGAAGTAAATGTGACAGCAAAATATGAACTTAATAAGCCATGCGTGTGGTACCTCAGGACGTGATCGATCGTGCACAAATTGATTAACAATTTGTTTAAACAGTGGTTCCACTGCATCAGGAGGTACCTAACAACAACAACAAATCAGGAGTGAGACAATTTAATTCAAGTACATAAGAGAAATTAAATAATGAGTTGATGCTAAATATATAAAGCACAGCAGGAAGAGAGTTGGACTTTGTCAGCCTACAGAAAACGTAAGCATTCAATTTTACACTTTGAAATTGAAGACTAATGGTTTGGGATCTGTTGAGATACTCTCTTTTATGTGTCACACCAACAAATTTTTTGTTATTTATTATATAAGGTAACTCCTTGCTTTTGTTTAAATACATAAGAATTACAAGCATATTGGTCTTCTTATTACAATGTTATTTCTGAAAAGTATTAATACATGCAAAAAAGACAAGTTTAATCAAAAGAAGCAAGGGACGAATACAAATTAAATAAAGAATTTTAAAATAGGTCATAAAAAGAAAATGACTGCAACCTTATCATGGCATGCCTGTATTCCTGCAGCAAGTAAATTTGTCACATCACGCTGATGAGGCTGTCAAATTTTAAACATTCAACTTACGAAATAAAATTTCTAAGAAATAGGACCAGAAAGATAAACCATTAATGCAGTTCAATACCTGAACATATCTTTGAAGGAACGAATAAAAGTTTAACAAGATTAGGCAGTGCAATCCAATAGTTCTTGCAATTACTTTCAGCATCATCATCCTCACCTGAAAAAACCAAGTTCTGCTAAGTTAAAAAATAATAATAATAATTATATGAAGACATTCATCATAAAAAGGAAACATCTCCAAAGAACAACTAATGTTAAAAAAAAAAATGGGTCATCATAATTATTAGCCTTGTCCCAACTATTTAGAGCCGATTTTTATGAATCAGCATTCTCCACTCATTCTTGTTTTGTGTATCATAAAATGATGTAAAGCTTTCAGATAGCTTATCTTTATGTTATCATAAGATTACCCCATCTTCTTCCTTTTTGACATCAACTTTACATGCTCGACTTGTTGGTTCTTTCATTGTACATTCGTAAATCACATAAGTTCATTTTTCATTACATTATCTTCAGTGGATACTACTCCCAATATCCCCAATATAATTAATTTTCAGTCTATCCTTCCTTGTCCTTTTACACATTCTCATTTCTACCATGCTCAACTTGGCTATCAATGACTTCTTCACCCACGCTCAAATCCCTATACACATTATTATTTTGATTGTAAGTTTAGAAAACTTATCTTTTAACTCTCCATGATATTTGTCACAAAGTACTATTGAGGCAATTTTTTATTTTAATCGACTAAATTTAACTTTATATATATCTCAAGTTATATTCCTCGCTCTTCTACATAAAAAAATCCAAACAAATAAATTTAGGCATCTGTTGCTCCTTGGAAGTTAAAATAGCAAATAGATAGGAAGAAAATTGCTGATTTTTTTTATCTACTTGACAAAAATAAAAGATACAAGTGATCTACTATTCGAGAGGTAGATCGGCTCTTCCATAAACCCTAGAAGTCTCTAAGTTAAAATAGCAAATAGATATGTACTCATCTTCATTCTACTACAACACATCCATTTCTTATAAATATTTTCTTGATGGCTGTTAACTTTTCATTTATTTCAACAAATGCATAATCATTTAAAGCTATACCATCAACAAAAAACAAACACTAAGATGAACCTCCCATTTAAAGCTATTAAAACTATCATCATTTAAAGCTATTAAAACCTCCCATTTAACACCAAGTCTCCTCACTTGTCCATAAGTTATTTCTAAACTCTCCTAAATCTTTTAACAAAACCACCGAATATACACCAATCAAGTTTGGCACTACAATTTTCAATTGCTCTTTTAATAACATATCTTAAAAGATGAACCTCTCAATTTTCAAATTCCAACATCTTATCCGAGGGTAGTAATATATTTTGTTCATTTTCTTTGTACACATAAGATATGCATTTATAGCAAACATCATGTGCAATGTGGTTAAACTAATGCTTCGCTTGGGACAACTTTTGGCCACTGTTTTTTTGTTGCTTTCAAAAAAAATTTATTCTAAAAAGATACTTTAAACAATGAGAAAGCCGTCCTAAAAGAAACCTAAGTCTTAGAACAAACTTTGTCGAAGCATTTTTTTATTAATTCAAGTAAAAATAAGTTTATTTGATGATTTGATGCTCCGGGCAGCTTTTTATGTCCGTTGAAAATCACCATATGCAGGTCAATAGTCTACCGCATAACAGGAATTGGCATTTGGCATGAAGAAAATCAACAAACACTCTACTCTGGTTCCATATTAAGTCATAGATTATGCCTTCAGTTTAAATAGCAACGAACAAATTTATATTCTTAAATTCTTCAAATTCCGTAAAATGCCAATTATTGGCCAATGGCCAATTAATGATGTTAGTGGCTTTCTGATGGCAGTTCAAGTACCAAAATGGTTTCCAGGAGAATATTCCTTAGCATTAGTTTTATTCTACAACCACAGAACATGGAATGGACCCACATTTTGATGTGCAGAAATCATTTTCAACACCGTAATTTGGCAGATGCGAAGCTACAAAACATTATTGTCAAAAATCATGTTTGTATGCAATAGTTATAAGTTATGTAACATATTTCACTAATACACCAGACAATGTTTCCGTCAAGCTTTGCATAATTAACTAAGGTTTCGTTTGGGACAGCTTTCTTCATGCTTCTTAAAGCAGCTTTTTAGTATAGAAATTTTAATTTTTAAACTATAAAACTATTTTAAGAAGCAATAAAAAAGCCGTCTCAAATGAAGCCTAAATCTATCTACTGCACTAGCTTTAATTGTATGTGCATAAAACAATACCTCAGAACATGTGGTCAATGAACTTCTCTAATCAATTTCCCATTCCAAAAACAAAATATTTGTATAATCGTCCATCCCACCCCCACCCCCACTCCCAAAAGAAAGAATCACAAAAAAGGTGTTGATAAAAAATAAGAACAAAAGTTATTTCTAAAAGCAGGCTATAGGCCAATCATCAATCATATCAACATTTAGGTATCAACATTCAGGTGAAGTTGAAAAGCCAAGAAAAAACAACCTCAAATTTCTCACTACACGTATGAAGACGAGAGAACAGTTTCTCGGTAAAACCCTGCAGGTGAGACCAAAAACTTGCATTATGACTTGGAAGCAAGAAAATTCAAAGCAGAAGATGCTCATTGCAACTAGCCTGTGCGTCTTTTAGATGAACAAGAGGTGAATAGGAATATGAGCCACTCTTTTCTGATGATCGACGTTGCTGTCGTTTCATACTACGAATAACACGTTGCAATTTTGCCTTCTTTTTTCTCTTGCTAGAAGCAGTGCCCTTGTGTTTTGCCTGAAAAGGGTATGAAATCATCACTAGAAAAATGCATGTTACTTTTAACCAATCACCAGTCTTTGACATTTCTTTGAAAACATATCAATCTCAGCAACAAAGTGAGCATTTTCTATATTACAAGTTCTTCTTAGGACACAAATAACACTATCCGAAAATTGTACAACATACAAAAAAGCACTTTCAAGATAACCAAAGCTACAAAAATTAAAGCTCTTCTATCAAACTTCCAATCATTATTTAAGTACTTGTTTTATAAGTTAAAGATCATTAATCAACAATATGTGCGTAAATTGAAGGGATAATCCGGTCTTAAAAGTTCTAATTTAATGGACTAAACTTTCTGATCACAGCTGTGATGCGCATTTGTATTTAAGGCATTAGAAGATGAAGTATTAACGTGAACGAGTTAGGATGGAAAAGCAGGTCAAATCTCACGTGGTTAACCTTTATTTGCAATGTTTTTCTTAAGGTATGGGTAACATCAAACACAGATCTATAGAGAATTGACAGTGAAGGACTCAGAAGACCAACCCCAAATAGTTGAAATAAGGTTGATGGCAATAACTAAAATTTCACCTTTTACACCCCATCACCTAGTCTAGCCTCTAAGTAGCAGCTAACATTTTTTAATATAAAGGGATTTATCTTTCCTTCGATGGCACTCCTCTGCTGGATACATAAGAAAATACCATATTATTCAATTTTATGAAAATTGGAGAGAATATTGAACCAGAAAAATGAGAGGCTCAACAGGAATTTAACAAGAGTTGATTCAATCCATTTAAAAGGTAGGTAGACATATATGAATAAGCACTCTAATGCATTTGGTTTATAGAGCTCCCCCATATCATTTGCCTTTTTTTTTTAACATCCAAAAAATATTGTTTTTAATATCACATCTTGGTTATGGTTTATCCAATGTCACAAGTCTTGCTTATGATTTCTCTTACCACCAAAAAGAGAAAAACACATCGCTGTCTGCACAAAAATGTGTCATGCACATACCTTATAAACATCCTCCCTGCTAAGAACAACTTGTGGATTTTGACTAATTTCATCGTCATCACCACTTGAGATGTCACTATCGTCAGCGTCATCTTCAATGTGTTCAAAACCAAGAAGGAAAGAAAGAGCAGCTACCATAACCCTGAACTCAATAAAATATAAATATCAAATTAGTAAAACATCATATATATGTGTCAGAAATCAAAATAAAGAGAACAAAATAAACATTGAACTTTCATAACTATGCAGAGAAAAAGAAAGTATAAACCTAGAAGAACTGTGAAAGCATGCATTGCATATGGCATTAACTGTGCGCTCATCAAACCACACTTTTCTTCGATGAAGATCACAAAGAACAACAAGTGATCTCCTTGCTCGTAGTTCTTCATCTCCCTAACAAAAACAAATTAAAACAATCAGCAAGAAAAATTATGGAAATACTCATAGTCATATGAAACTATCAAGTAGGATAAACAACCATCAAGTTTTTTCTTTTTAATTGATAAACATCAATGAAATATCATTTAGGAGAGAATTATATATATAAGTGTGTGTATATGTGTATAACAAAAACATGAACCTGCAGTTGCTTGAAAAGAACATTCTGCAATTTCTGATTTTGTGCCTCGTTTCTATGATTTTTATTCAAGCGCCGAATGCTATGAACAACATGTGAAAAGGCTAGTTTTCGTAGAGTTCGATCACCAATGATTTGGAGGTCCATGAACAACTCTAGAAGTACCTCTAAGCCGATGATCTGCATGGACAAACAAGAAGGAAGAGTTCTCATATACTAGTCATCACTTCCTCTAGAGAATATAAGCGAAACATATAATGGCTCATTTAGTTGCTTGAAAATATAAAACACGTAAAAAAATATTTCTTTTACAATCATTTTGGGAGAAAATAAAACCATTAATATTTTGAGGGGTTTAGAATGTGTTTGTAGAGTTTAAAACTAAGCAAATCAAACCAAATCACCGGATTTATAAATTCACCATTTTGTAAACATGTTTTCAAGTGTCAAGTTGCCCAAATGAAACTTCAAATTCAACTTTAGCATGCCTACGTAGTGTCAACAGGCTTCAAATCAAGATAAACAGATAGCCGGTAAAATAACATAGTTGAGAGGAATAGATTTCTTTTGTAATCAAAGTATTTAATAATAAATAACTTCTTACTGTCTTACCTAATTCAAGAACCAATCAATTATGAAATATATATGTGTGAAATCCCATCACCTCAGCATTACGCTTCTTCATTAGTTAACATTATCATATGCAACCCAACTTAGTTCTGTGGTGGAGAGCGTCGGCTCCCACCGCAAGGACATGGGTTACAATTAAATACACCCAGAGTCCCAAAAAAAGTAAACATTAACATGAACAACGAGAAGATACCACATGTATCAGATAGTGTAACCAAATTCTCACCTTTTTATTGACAAGAATGATGATGGCTTGCACCAGATGACAACAGAGGGAAGAGGGAAGCGCTCGTGCATCGGTTCGAAGGATACCAGAAACTTGGAGAGGGAATTTGACTAGGCGAAGAGGATAGAAGGGGATCATATGCGCAAGAAACATCGCAAGATCACCTAGATCTTTGGAGAGCACTGGATCCGAAGATGGGCTGAGGGCAGATTGTTGTTGAAAGAGATGAAGGGTGGATTCGAAATGGCGATAGATAAGAACCAACTCCGCCTCGTATCCTTCTGGGTCTAGCTTCATCCTTGATTGAAGCAGCGGCAGGCTCAGCCTTTCCGCCACCTTGCCGGAGGCAGAGAGGGATTCCGGAGAAAGGATGTTAGTAACGGTTGTGGCTGCCATTTCTGATGACAAGCCCTTGGACCGTGAAGACCGTGAAGAAGATCACGATGGACCCTGCCAAACAGAATGTCCGATCCCGTTTCTCCCCTGGGATTTGTATGATTTGAGTTAAATCAGTGGCAAACGAACTCAACTTCTCCTTCCTACGCAGTTGGTCCCGTCAATGAATTCTCCGGCCAGCTCCGGTCGCTACTTCCTCACTTTGCCGTCGAGGGTTCGGTGAATTGCGTAGCAGCAGAACGGAAGCAAAGGAGAGGGCTTCAGGGGCTGTTTGGTATCGGATTTACAGCGGGATTTAAGTCGGATTTACGCTAAATCCAGCCAAACAGTTTTTGTGAGCGCGTTAAATCCCGGGATTCAAAATGCCATAACTTCCGATCCGGGTTGAAGTCGGCAGGAGCGAAGTCGAACAGCCACGAAGGAGCCGAAGAAGCGACGCCTGCAATCTCTACACCTCCTGCGAAAGCAACGGAGCCCAACAGCAACGACGAAAAGAGAAGATGAAAGGCAAACCCTATACGCCTCTAAGTTATTACTGATTAACTTAATTAATATAATTTAAATTATTAATACTTAATTAAATTAATTAAATAGTTAATTGTATAATTAGTGCATAAATTAATTATCTAATGTAACTACTTTATATAATTAGTAATTAAATATTAATATAATTAGATTAATTAATATAACTTAATTAGAGATAGGATACGAAATGAGCATATACGTGAAAAGGTTGGATGTCAAAAAGAATGTCGGATCCCGTTTCTCCCCTGGGATTTGTAGGATTTAAGTTAAATTGGTGGCAAACGAACTCAACTTCTCCTTTCCACGCCGTTGGTCCCGTCAATGCATTCTCCAGCCAGCTCCGGTCGCTACTTCCTCACTTTGTCATCGAGGTTTTGGTGAATTGGGCAGCAGAAGAACGGGAGAAAAGGCGGGCGAAGGGTTCAGGGTATTAGGGTGTTAGGCAAGGTTGTAATTATTTTATTTTTTATGAATTTGATAATTTCAAATTATCAATATTAATGATATTAATTAAATACAATATATAATTATAATTTAATAATTAATGTTAGTTAATTATAATATAAGAACTTAAATAAATTGATATTATTTATAATTTATTTCATATAAATAAAAGTACGTTATTGCATTTATTTTATTTATAAATTACAAATTAATGATAATTGAAATAGTATATTATGATAATTACAATTTAATTAGTAATAATAATATCTTAATTAATTATTAATATTAAATCAAATAAATTAAATTTAAGTCAAATTTTTAAATTTAAATTAGACTTAATAATTAAAAATAGTCAATTGAAAATATTAACTAAATAATTTGATATTATTTTTAGTTTTTATGGCAATGTTAATGTTCTTGCTTTTTTCTATATTGGTTAGTGCACGCAAATTTTTTTGCCACTACATATGTATATTCTTTGTTTGATAAATCAAGTTGCAATGAAATTTTGTTGATTACTTCACAATCTGTTTTTGTTGTCAGTGTACATATACTTGGCAATGATAATGAAGAGAACTTGATAAGAATGTGTCAAGTATAGGAGAAATTATTTTGTGCGGATTTCGGACGAGAAGTTCATGTTTGGACTCTGAGTGTACACAATGTGTTAAAAAAAGTCAAATTGTACACAGTATGTACATTCACAATCCAAACTCTGCACATAATAAACACAGCAAGTATAGAGCTGCAAATGAATCGAAAGTTTGACGAGTTATTCGTGACTTAGCCTTAGAGCTCGCTCATGATCATTTAATTAAGTAATTAATTAAGTAAACAAATAAACTAGAACATTTTTTTTAAATACTCGATGCTTAAATAAATAAACTTGTGTTCGACTCGTTTATGTTCATAAACAGTATTGTTTAAAGCTATGAATAAACTCGAAAAACTTGTTCTCAAAAAAACTGTTGTGGCATTAGTTAACTTGGTGCTTAATATTTTGAGTGTCGGAAATCACATTTTATCATTTTGTTATATTTTTTAGATTTAGTTTTGTTATAATAAATTATTCTTATTTTATAAAAAAAATAACTTCATTTTAATTTTATACTTTCTAAATTTGTTCATAAACAAGTTTATTTATAAGAAGAATTGTAGCTCGTTTGTTCTTGAACAAGCTTAGTTGGTAGCTCGAATATACTCACTAACTATATTCGTGAACGGGTTCGTTTGATAGCTCAAGACCACTCGCTAGATATGTTTTGGAATGTGCATGTTTGATAGTTTGAAAATCCTCGTTAGATCTCTTCACGAATGGGTTTGTTTGGCAGCTTAAAAACACTCACTAGATATAGTAGTGAACGGGCTCATTTGGTAGTTCAAAAGCACTAGTTAGATATGTTCACAAATATGTTCGATGTAATTATCGGTTAGTCTTGATAAAGCTCATTTGTTAAGCTAATAAACATTTAAAAGTAGAGCTCAGTTATAGCTCAATGAGGCTCATTTGTTTAAAGGTTGATAAACATGAAACAAATCATACATTAACCAACCACAAACCAACATAAACATCCATCAATTTAAACGAACCAAGTTTGAACATAAAAAAAAGGCTTGAACCGAACTTGAATAAGCTGATAATAAATGAACTTAAACATGAACAAGCGTTTGCTTGACTTAGCTCATTTGCATCTCTAGTCAAATATACACCACTGAGTTCAAATGAGGCCAACCAAAGATACAATCACATCCATAAGAACTAATATCTCAGGTCAATGACATTAGTACTCTTGATGGAGTCTGTCCCTCCTCTATGTCGCAAAGAACACCTGCAAGGAAAAGAAAATCGGGCAAGCACATAACACAATACCAGAATATACCCAGAACCATATATATTCAGGTTCTTCTCTATTGCTCCAGTAAAACGAGGAATCTCCAAAAATGATTAGCTACCTCCTTTCTGCAGCCAATCCTTCCCATATAACTAGCTTCTATAAAGTTGAAAGGAAATACTAGAAAATGAAATTATGGAAAAAAACTAAGGGAACATGATGGCTAAAAAAGGAATGCATAGTGGGTGTCAGTAAACCATTGAGGAGGTGTTGAGTGTCCCGCTTCTCATCATAACTAATCGTGCACTGCATCAGTCTTCCCCCGCTTCAGAAGAGCTCGACTCCGACGAGCTAATATGGACAATGGAATCATCCGGTGATGAATATGCAGAAATGTCCGAAACATTAAAAGTTGTGGACATATTTAAGTCCGCTGGCAAGGCAACGGTGTAGGCATTATCGTTGATCTTGGCGGTTATAGGAACTGGTCCAACCTTCCAGCGCATCAGCTTTGAATGGGTTCCCGGTGGGAACCGTTCCTTACGGAGACGCACCATGACCAAGTCTCCGACGTTGAAAAGTCGTTGTCTGTGGCGACGATCAACGGTTTCCTTGTACTTTAGGTTGGACTTCAAAATTCTTTGACGGACCTCCTCCAATATGTCTGCATACTCTTCGGTGAAAGTAGCAGCAGCAGGTGCTTTGCATTTGGGCAAAATGGCGACGTTAAGGGCTGTGCATGGTGATTTAGTATACACAATACTGAAGGGGGATTTACCGGTGGAACAGTTTGTGACATCCCAGGCATCTATAGTGAAAGGATTCGTCTAACAGTCTTTATCAACCTCAATCTCTTGCTCCCTTGTCCTGACCTGAAAATTTTTAACCACATATAATGAGCTTAACTAGCCCAGCAGGTCATCAAAGCCTACAACTAAATTCAAAGCACGGTACTGAAATAATATGCATGTCAATCAGTTAAATCCATAATAGTCACTTGCACATGATCATTGAATCTATGCGGATACGAGAATCAGTAATCAATGCATGATCGGTAGATTCCAAAATCATCAGTAGAAGGATCAACACACAATAGAAAAATCCATAGAGAAAATCGTCAAATCAGTAATATCAATCAAATTAATATCGTATCAATAACCTCAATCAATCGCATTAATAGGATCAATCAAATCAATGAATAAAGAAATCATGCCCGGTCAATAGTATCAATCGGTATAAAATCATATAAAACAATCAATCAATACATCGTAAGAACAATTGAAATCAAATCAATACAGTAAAAACATATTCTATATCACATGGTCAATGTATCATATGTAACAGATTAATATTCGGTGTATCAATGAATCAATGGTATCAATAAATCTATAGTATCAATGAATCAATCATATCAGTGTTCACAGTATCAATGAATCAATGCAATAACAATATCCGTATCGGTATATGTATTCAGTGACATGTACAGTATGCAATATCAAATAAAATCGTGCAGTATCAATGAAATAGTACAGTGACAGTAAACCCATAAATCCTTCAGTAAATTCATTCAATATCAATAAATTCGTCAATAACAATAAATCAGTAAATCCATTCGATATTATAAATCAGTCAATGCCGATAAATTTGTAAATCCATAAAAAAATCATAAGAACAATACTTTACACATGCATTCAATACAATAGTCTTACTTAACAAGTACAATCACTAGCTATTAAGGCATTTTTCAAGGTTAGTATCGATGTTAGTAGTCCGTTGGCTCGATAATAGAGTCGTCACCCCTGCCCATAGTCACGATAATCTCCTTATGACTCTCAATCGTTATATCAATGATCAATAGAGAATACACCTAACCCTTTTTAAAGGGAAGCCCGTCGGCCCACCATCCTATACAGGTCAAATCAATCTCCAACCAACGGTTCAACCAGTCTTTACTTGTCTTTCAGTAATATAATAACATTCAATCATATCCACATTATTACACATCTCAATAATACATTGCAATCAACAAACACAATTCAGCTCACTTTAGAAAACTCTTTAAAATATCGTATAGTAGACATAAGTCGTTGTAAAATGCACAGTTCTAGAAAATTACCAAATTATTAGAAATCGTTTAAAACAACGTTTCAAAACTTTACTTGTACTGAAGCACTATTTTTTCAATAGCCTGAAAATTTTCTATTTGATAAAAACACATCAGAAATCAAAATACCCGATAAAAACTTTCCAAAAAATACTCAAATCGTGCAAAATCATCATTTCAATAACATACCAAAAGTTACGTGGTAAAAGTTTCGTCCATACAAAGATAGGGTTATTTTTCGGTAACGGAAACACAAAAGTGAGTAGAAAAATATCAAAATATGAAATCTTCGAAATCAGAAATAGGATTCGGATTCCTTACTTTGAGACAAACAAATCTTCTAACCGCGTTGACGGACGAAAAGCGCTCCGCAGCCTCCGAAATCAAGCATTTTTCCGTCCTTTCCTTCTCTTTCTCTCTCTTGCCTTTTTCTCTTTCTTCCAAATGATTCCAAAATATCTCAATCCATTATATATTCATGCAGATCGTCCCGAATGATCCATTTTCGTCCCGGGATGATTTGCCCTCTAGACAAATCTCGTCCAGACGAAATAATTATCGTATCGGGACGAGTTGCTCTCTGGACAAATTTCGTCCCGACGGATCGTCCCAGCTCATACAGGTTCGTACGGACGAACCATACAGATTCTTCATAATTTTCTTCAGTTCGTCCCGTACTAAAGTCAGTTCCGGACTAACAGCACTCACAAAAATGAAAATTTGAGGGGTTTTACACGGTTAATCATAGAATTGAAAGCAAACTCAGCTCTAGCCAATACATCTTCCCATTGCTTTGGATGAACTTGCACAAGGCATCGCAACATGTTGCCTAAAGTACGGTTGACAACCTCCGTTTGTCCATCCAATTGAGGGTGATATGCTGAGCTAAGGCGGATGTTGGTACCCAAACGCATCCAAAGTTCACGCCAAAAATGACTTATAAACTTCACGTCGCGATCGGATGCGAGGCTTCTGGGGACACCATGTAAGCGAACAATTTCGCTAAAGAAAATTTGGGCAACAGTCATGGCATTCGTAGTTTTCTTACAAGGGAGGAAATGAGACATCTTGGAGAACCTGTCGACGACGACCATAATTGAATCATTACCTCGCCGTGTCCTGGGGAGTCCCAAGACAAAATCTAAACTAAGATCCTCCAAAATGGAGTCTGGGACGGGAAGAGGCATGTATAGGCCGGTATTTTGGGCTCCTCTCTTATATATTTAGCAAATTGGGCAGCTATCCACCAATCGAATGACATCACGACGTAACCGTGGCCAGAAGAACCGTGAATATACCCAGAACCCTGTATATTCAGGTTCTTCTCTATTGCTCTAGTAAAACGAGGAATCTCCAAAAATGATTAGCTACCTCCTTTCTGCAGCCAATCCTTCCCATATAACTAGCTTCTAGAAAGCTCAAAGGAAATACTAGAAAATGAAATTACGAAAAAAAAAACTAAGGGAACGTGATGGCTAAAAATGGAATGCATAGTGGGTGTCAGTAAACCGTTGAGGAGGTGTTGAGTGTCCCGCTTCTCATCATAACTAATCGTGCACTGCATCAACTCCCCTCTGTTAATTATAGAGTGATGGTGCCCTCGAGAAGTCACTTATCTCTTGAAAACTTTACTAAAGACCTTGTAGAGGGATGGAAATTATGATGAGGAAAGCCACTTTCTAAAAGAGATCTAAAAATATATACCTTTATATAATTTTTTGTGTTAATAAGGATCCAAAGAACTTTGAAGTTGTTATCAATGAGCGAGAGAACAACGATGTCACTATAAACATTCTAATATGCACACAAACCATTATTTAAGAAGGATATGATAGGTTCAGGTGAGGAAGAACAAGCAATTTTGATTTCATATTGGGAGAACCTTATTCGACTCCTTTGTAGACAAGCTTAAGATTTGGTTCCTTCATTAATGGCAAGGAGAATTCTGATAATCTTCAAACCTCTTTAAGAGTTAGCGAAGGGGTCCTTTAGAAGACACTTCTCAGAATGCTAATCAACTAAATATTTCTTTAACTGTCATTCATTAATCAGCTTTAAATAAAAACAAAAAACTAACTCCTATAGCCCTCGATGTCATGACCAAGATAATTCTGATACAAGCATCTTCTTTTTATTTTTCTTAGTTTCTGCTAGTTTTTTAATGGGCCACTTAAGATGCTTGTTGGTTTGAATGATCAACATGTTAATCTGTGTGGAATCTGATTACATAGATCAATTGGATTGCATTGTTACATCGGACATCAATTTAATTTGTCATGCTAGCTAGGTGGGGGGACAGTCGGTTTTCCACTGCTTCACACCAATTTTTTTTCCCGTACAATACCCGATGTTGTGTTCCCAAGCACTCCGGAGTTACAAGTTTTGTAGAGAGAAACAACATAGAGCCTAACGTCGCAGTGCTCTAAATTCACCTCTACAACTCTTTTAGATGGATCGATGACAGAGAGCCTAACAAGCTATGATTCTTCATATAATTTTTTTGATAACATATTAACTATGTGTTCAACTCGTTTATGTTCATAAACAATATTGTTTAAAGCACGTGAATGAACTCAACATGAGCGTGATAAGAAGCTCAAATTTCTTATTTGATGTAGAGCTCATGAATAAGCATGTTAAAATCTTGATTAAACTTTGATTATAAAATGGTGAGCATACCTACAACAAATATTTTTATATTTTTGATAATTTAAAATGAAAATAATGAATTTAGTGTGTCTATCTTGCTTAGATTTTTGTTCTATAAATTCCCAAAAAACTTGTCACAAAAACATTGCTCTAGAATTAGTTGAATTGGTGCTAATATTTTCTGCTTCGGAAATCACATTTTAACATTTTGTTATGTTTTCTGGAATTAGTTTTGTTATAATAAATATTTATTACTTTATAAAATATTAATTTTAGTTTAATTTTATACTTTCAACAGAAAATTTTTATTTAATTTTATACTTTCAATAGAATAAATTTGTTCATAAGCAAGAGGTACTAATTCAAGTTTGTTAGATTGTTTAAAATGTTCATGAACAAGTGTGTTTATAAGAAGAATCATAGCTTGTTTGTTCTTGAATGAGCTTAGTTGCCAGCTCGAAAATACTCGCTAGATATATTTGTGAAAGGGTTCGTTTGATTGCTCAAGACCACTAGTTAGATGTGGGGCTTATTTAATAGTTCAAAAATCCTCGCTAGATCTATTCACAAATGGGCTTGTTTGGCAGCTTAAAAATACTCACCATATGTGTTAGTGAACGGGCTCATTTGGTAGTTCAAAAACACTAATTAGATATGTTCGCAAACATGCTCGATGTAATTATATGTTAATCTTGATAAATCTTGTTTGTTAAGCTAATAAAAATTTAAATGTCTAGCTCTTTTATAGCTCGATAAGACTCATTTGTTTAAAGACTGATAAATACGAAACAAATCAAACATGAACCAACCACAAACCAAACATAAACATTTATTAATTTAAATGAACCAAATTTGAACACAAAAAGAAAGGCTCGAACCGAGCTTGAACAAGCTGAATAATAAACAAACTTAAATATGAACGAACATTTGCTCGACTCGGCTCGGTTAGTTTGCAGCTCTAGTAAAGTACATACCATTGAGTTCAAGTGAGGCCAACCAAAGATACAATCACATCCATAAGAATTAAGGTCAATGGCATTAGTACTCCCCTCTGTTAATTATAGAGTGATGATGCCCTCGAGAAGTCACTTATCTCTTGAAAACTTTACTAAAGACCATGTAGAGGGATGAAAATTATGACGAGCAAAGCTCACTTTCTAAAAGGGATCTAAAAAGATATACCTTTATAGAATTTTTTGTGTTAATAAGGATCCAAAGAACTTTGAAGTTGTTATCAATGAGCGAGAGAACAACGATGTCACTATAAACATTCTAATATGCACACAAACCATTATTTAAGAAGGATATGATAGGTGCAGGTGAGGAAGAACAAGCAATTTTGATTTCATATTAGGAGAACTTTATTCGACTCCTTTGTAGACAAGCTTAAGATTTGTTTCCTTCATTAATGGCAAGGAGAATTCTGATGACCTTCAAACCTCTTTAAGAGTTAGCGAAGGGGGGCCCTTTAGAAGACACTTCTCAGAATGCTATTCAACTAAATATTTCTTTACGTGTCATTCATTAATCAGCTTTAAATTAAAAACAAAAAAACAAAAAACTAACTCATGTAGCCCTCGATGTCATGACCAAGATAATTCTGATATAAGCATGTTCTTTTTATTTTTCTTAGTTTCTGCTAGTTTTCTGATGGGCTTTTCTAATGGTCCACTTAAGATGCTTGTTGGTTTGAATGATCAACATGTTAGTCTGTGTGGAATTTGATTGTGTAGATCAATTGGATTGTATTGTTACCTCGAATCTCAATTTAATTTGTCATGCACCAATTATTTTTTCCAGTACAATGTCCAGCTCTGTGTTCCTAAACATCTCGGTCCTGCAAGGTAGTAGGGAGAAATGACAGAGAGCATAACACCCAATGCTCTAAATTTAGCTCTGCAGCACTTTCAGATAGATCGATGACAAAGGCTTGAGCGCCACAACGTTTCGAGGCAAATTGAACAGTTTTTTTTTCTCGTTTTTTGTTAAGGGTGCATGGTGTCCCTTGGTGTTATTTACTTGACTTTCTCTTGTGTTTTGAGTGCGAGAACGGTATAAAAGAGAAAAGAAGCAAGGAGAGAGTGAGAGAGAAGATAGTTTTGTACTATTTCTCCCAATTTTCATAGTGAATTTACTGGTGTGGTGTGACTCCATGATTTTTTCCCCGATTTCAAGTTTTTCCGCATAAAATTCGGGTGTCTTTTACTTTTCACTGCATTTATAATTTTCTTGTTTGTTTCATTGCATAGTTTACTTCTTCATCCCCAACACAATGTGATGAAGACAAGTTGTTAGTTGAGAGTTAGCAAGTGGGGATTATAATAGTCAATGTATGCATATATGATAAGGTCTCATGAAATGATTATTATGAATAAAGGTGTAAGCCTCATTAAACTTTTCGCGGGTTGAGGAGTCTCATTCTTTTCACTATAATGGATTGGGTGGGCTTTCTTCTTAGTAGAAAAACATTGGAGAGTGCATTAGTTATGAAGGTTTTGAGGTGCTTTGGTTGATGAAGGCAAAAAACATTGGGGCCAAAAGTGCTAATGAAGAAACTGATGTAGATAAATGTTAGGCAGTGAATGTGCTAAAGAAGATCCGTGAAGAAAATATATTCTGAGAATTCTTTACTAAATGGAAAGAATGCAAGCAAGTACGAGTCACACATAGTGAGGAGAAAGGTAACATGGGATCTTGAGATGATGAAGGTGGGAAAGAATATATAGGAGAGTAAAGAAAAAGACGCAGACCATCGATGACGTTCCAATCAAAAGCATAGAGAAGAGAAGGTCCTTGATTGTTGTGATGGTGAAGCACCACTACAGGAAATTCACTGAATACCGGCGGAAAATTTTTGCCGCCGGACAATGAACGCCGGTTTTCATTTCCTACACGGTTTATTCCAACGGTTTATAAACTGCCAGTAATTGGTGATTTTTTTGTAGTGCAAGAAGTAATAGCGACATTGTTCAAGCTGATCATTGAGGTGCATGCTTGTGGGTTGCATATATATGTTGCTAAGCTCTAACTACTACATTGAACCAACAATAAGCAAGGTGAGGAGATATGGGTTGCTGTCAGTTTTTACTGCTCGATCCTTCACGTGGAACATGAGAAGAAGTTGGAATACATACAGAAGGCAGCCCAACATTATAGAAATAATAAAAGGTGTGAACCAATAGACTCAGTGTAGAAGAGAAAATGATAAGAAATAATGCTTCAAAAGAACTGAACTAATTGAACCGACGGTTCAAATATGTTCACACCAATTTGATACTGGGACAGTTTTTAAGACGGGCCAAATCAACCATTTGATTTATTCACGATTGAACTAGTTGGTTCGGTCCAGTTTTCAAAACCATGCATATAACACTAAAGAATAAATATGATCTGCTCCAAGTCCAAAATCAAGCACTTGAAGGATAATTATAAACTTTAGGACATTAATTGAAAGATCAAGCTGTCTTCGAATAGTGTCGCCTGCTTATAGTCAAAACGAGCAACTTGACAAGATGAATCCAAGAAATCCAAGATCAATTGCTTCCAAGGTCATTAAAGTACTTAAATGACGAATAAACAATCTTTGATCAAACAATTCGATATGAGTTATACAATGGAATGTCATAGATTTTTTTTAATATACCAAAATATCCATTTTGAAAGTACGATAAATAGCCCCACAATCGCCACATAAAGGTTTTTAAACTTGAGCTTATAGAGAGCCTGAAGATATAAAGAGCTATAGAGCTTACTTGGCGTTTGATCTCGATGATCACCACTAATCATTACCGTCGCTTGATTGTCATTTTCTGATCACTATCATTTGACTACCATCGTTTGACTATTCTCTCCTGATTGCCATTGACATACATTATTGCTGCCTGATCATCATAATCAATTCATAGTGATCCTACTGCCTTCATTTGACTATCATCACTCTTAACTATCATCACATTGCCATTGTCCATCTGATCATTATCGTCCGACCAACACCTTTCAACTACTATATATGCCTTTCAACTACTACATATGAAGAATTCTCCTTCGCATCTACAACAATGTAAACTTTTATAATAGACTTTGTGATCCCATTTTCTTTAATCAAGGGGAAGAGAGAATTTTCATAAGATATCTATATAGTGGATCATTTCATCTAGGCTATATATAGTATTTTCTAATTTTTATAATTTTCTATGTAAAAATTTTGTAGTATCTCTCATTTTATTTTTTTATTATATGTGAATGTGTTAAATATTTTAAAAAACTAAGACGTAAAAATCCTTTTGTCTATTACCATGAATTTTCTATAACAACTTTAATTATGGGTTATAGCATCAGCTCATGAAGTAAAATATTACAACTTATTATGATTTTTATTTAACATAAAATATTAATAATAAGAGCCTAGTAAGCGACATAATAATAGAATGCAGATATTAAAATGTCGTGTCACTCAAATTAAAACTAGTATAATGTTTTATATTTTAATAAAATTATGAAAATAAAAAAAATTGTAATCGAATGAAAAAATAACCCCCAAAAGTCTCATTTTGCACAAGCTAATATTTTACGGGTTAGTTGTCGTGTTATCAGAACGGGTGAATGTCGGGTCAGTGATCATTTTCCAGTGTGTAAGACTCGACTAGATAAATCTCTTCGCAGGAGAAGAGTTGCAATCCATGGCCACTCTGCTCCCAAATCCGAAACTCTTCTCTGCTCAATCCCTCGCAGATTACAGAAACAACCTTCCATACTATTTTCCCGCCCTGCGCTTACCATAAATAGTGAGAAACCAGTCTAGGCTTCGACAATCTTGATGTGAGTTATCCAGGTCCCGAAGATAGCACACCAAGCCGCCCAACAACCTACGACCTCCATTTCCCCAATTACTTTTAGTACTATGATTATTCTCTGTATTCACTGCCATGTGCCAGTTAGTGGCCAACTCAGCATTTTCTTTTTCTCAGTTAATTTCCTAATAGTAGAGAATGATATATGTAGTAGAAGGGAGAAGAAACCAAATAGAAAATGAATATTATTAGCTGAAGCTATTCCTCATACCTCCAATTCCCTTCTTCCTGTTCTTCTTTCTTTCTTTAGATCTTCTCTGTTTTTCTGTGTTCTTGCAGGTTACTAAGGTTCCCACACCATTTGGTATCAGAGCTCGGTTTCGAGCTTAATGGCGGAAGGAAGAAAACGTCCGACAGTCGAGGAGGATCACAGCTTGGAGGGAATGTGGGTGACGCAAGCGAACATCGCCCGTCAACTGGAAACGATCACCCCCGAGTTTTTCTGATTCTCTGCAGAAATGCGGACCGAGATTCGATCCCTGAGGATGAATCAAACACAACCCCCGTTGGGTAGGCCAGTCGCGCCGACAACCACACCGGCACTGCATCCATACAGCGATCGTCGATTCCATACAACTGTTCCGGCTATTTCGGATTCAGAGGAGGATGATGAATTGCAACAAGCACTGGAAGTGTCCGATTCAGCGGAAGGAGATAGAACAAATTACTATGAGCAACCTCGACGGTACCCAGTACAACAGCGTCAACACGGCGAATTCCATATTAAATTGGATATTCCATTCTTCGATGGGCGACTACATATCGAAGATTACTTGGATTGGGAGCGCGCTGTTGAAGCATTCTTCGATTATATGGAAATTGCACTGTTGACCTCATTTTTGTATGAGGTCACCTGGACCAATCCTGACCCTACATTAATCCAGACCTTAGATCTTATGATCAATCTGATCCCTAGGATTCTTTTAGATCTAGGCCTTAGGATCTATTCTAGATCTTAGGACTCTTCCAGATAGATCCAGACCCTAGGATCTATTCTAGATCTTAGGACCCTTTTAGACTTCAGATCTTAGGACCTATTCTAGACCCTAAGACTCTTCTAGATCCAGACCCTGTAATCTTCTTAGGCCTTAGGAATTTCCTAGACCTAAGATCTATCCAGACCTTAAGATCAATTCAAATCCCATATCAATCTAGACTTCAAATCAATCCTGACTCTAATCCAATCCAGATTTCAATTCAATCCAATCCTTAATCAAGATCCAGACCTCAGTCCAGTTCAGAATCCAGTATTCTGCCTAGATCATACCTTTGATCTAACATCAAACCTATCCAATCAATTATGATCATTCAAATGATCATAAATGAATTAAATAGCTCAAGTTCAATCATTCAAACCCAAAATCCAGCCCAAATTCAAAAATCCAGATTCAAACTTCAAGTCCAAAGGCTTTGTCCTAAAAGCCTTTTCCACTGAATTTTCAAACACTTCAAAACCCTGTCAAATGGCCTCTGATTCAGGGTTTGTCAGTTGCATATTGATGAGACATGTCTCTAGAGGCTACCCTCCAAATTTGAGCCCATTCTGAGCTCTCTAACCCCAGTTACTAAATCAAGATCCAAAGGCTGCAAAACCTTCAAATATTTACAGCCTATGCCACTGGACTTGCTATTCGTTGAATTCTTGACTACAGGGCTTTCCCCAAAGCCTCTAGTCACCTCCAGACCCTTGATTATAACCCATTGAACATTAAACTGCATCTTGGTAGACCCAACCTGGCCCCTAGTAGGCTATGGGTCAAAAGTCCAAATCACCTTTTAAGGGAAATATTGAAGTTTTCAAAAATTTCAATATGCCCTTATCAAATTAAACTCCAGAACCTGTCCCAATGCATCCTAATCATCATTAGAAGTGCATTGAACCCAGTCCCTGACCCTGATCAAGCCTTTTTGGCCAAATCGACCTTTTTGACCAAAATACCCTTAAGAGACCAAAATAGTGATTTCAAACCAAACGACCTCCAAATTGAATACAATCACTTCCAGCAAGTTTCAAATATTAAACCAAACCTGTTGAACTCATTCCCAGATCCTGGGTCAACCTGGTTGACCAAGTCAACATAGTTGACCAAAATGGCCCTTTAAGGGTTCAAATAGGTGTTCTGACCCAAATGACCTCTTTAGACCATGGGACCACTTCCATTGGTTTTAGAATGTCATTTCAAACCTGTTGAACCTGACCCCAGCCTCTGAGTCAACCTGGTTGACTAGGTCAACCAATTTTGACCCAGATGACCCTTAATGGGCCCAATAAGGCCCATTTAGCCAAATCAAATCCCATAAATCCTGGAACCACTTCCAATAGACTCAAAATATCATTTCAAATTGATTAAACCCATTTTCAGACCCTGGACCCACCTGATTGACCAAGTCAACAAAGATTGACCTAATGAGCCCTTAAGAGTTCAAATGGGTCATTTCAACCCATTTAACCGGATCAATGCCTTTAAACTTTTAAACTCATTCAATTCAATGCCACCGCAAACTACATTATAAATCTTCTTCCCTCCAAATCTTTTAACAGCAATTCTCCTCATAAAGCTCTGTACAATAAACCTCCCTCATATTCCCATCTTTGCCCGTTCGGCTGCCTTTGTTATCCGTGGCTAAAACCTTACACAACAAATAAACTTCAACCTCGTTCTCAACAATGTATCTTCCTTGGTTACTCTCCACATCACAAGGGGTACAAATGTTACAACCTGGAAAACCACAAAACCTATCTCTCCCGCCACGTCGTCTTTTATGAAGCCAGTTATCCTTACTCTAGCTTGCATCAACCCAACCCTCCTCAGACAACTACACCGCAACCCATTTGTCCCAACCTTCTTGTCCCAGCATCCACAATTCCTCCCACTATCACTTCTGATCAAACCTCATCTTATTCCCCTCCTAATCTTAACACCTCTCAACCCACGGCCTCCATCCATACCACTCCTCTGCTCACCGCTCCTACCGAACCCGATACTGGTCACGCTCAGCAGCAACCGTCACAACCGCATCCCATGATAATAAGATCAAAGGCGGGCATATTCAAGCCAAAGCAGATCCTCAGCCTTACCTGCTCTGCTGATAACAACTCTACACCTCTGACATATAAACAGGCGTCCAAGCATCCACATTGGCAGATAGCTATGCAAGAAGAAATAAACGCTCTCCATAAACAACAGACATGGTCTCTTGTACCCGTTCCTCCAAACAAACCTATACTAGGATGCAAATGGACTTACAAAACCAAAATGCATCCAACGGGCAAGCTGGATCGTTACAAAGCAAGACTCGTAGCTCTCGGATACAACCAAACTTACGGTGAAAATTACACCGAAACATTCAGTCCAGTTGCGAAGATGACAACCATACGGATCGTCCTCATCCTTGTCGTCAATCGTAGGAGGAAAATGCTCCAACTGGATGTCTCAAATGCCTTTCCTGCACGGTGATCTTCCCGATGACATTTACATGCGTCAACCACCCGGTTTTGAAGATACAAGTCAACCAAACCTAGTATGCAAATTACACAAATCCCTCTACGGCCTCAAACAGGCACCGCGACAATGGTTTCAGAAATTCACAAGTTTTTTGCTGTCACGTGGTTTCGGGTTTAGTCGCTCCGACCCCTCTCTTCTCATCTTTTCAAAGAATCACATTCTAATATATCTCTTAATCTACGTCGATGATATTCTTGTAACAGGTAACGATTCATCAAGCATTCAAACGCTGCTTGCCGATCTCAACTCAAACTTTGCTCTCAAACAGTTTGGAGAGATATCCCTCTTTCTAGGAATTCAAGTCCTACAAACACCCAACGGCTTCTTCCTAACACAAGAACATTACGCCAACAAGCTCATCCAGGAAGCCGGTTTTGAGCAATGCAAGGCGGCACCCACACCTATTGTTCCTGCTTCTACAAACAGACATATAAACACTCAACCTTTTCATGATCCTCAGCTATATCGTCGGCTTGCAGGATCACTGCAATATCTTTCTATAACTCGGCCGGATATAGCCTTTGCAACTAATCGGGCTTGTCAACATATGCAACAACCCACGACACAAGATTTCCAGAACCTGAAACGTATCCTTCGGTACGTAAACGATACTGCACAGTTCGGGCTTCCTATCAGACCCGGTGGCACTCAACTTCAAACATTCACAGACGCGGACTGGCCTTCTGATCAGTCCGACCGAAAGTCTGTTTCTGGTTACTGCACTTTTTTAGGACCAAATTTGGTCTCCTGGTCCGTAAAGAAACAAGCAACTGTTGCCAAGTCCTCTACCGAGGCCGAATATAGGGCCTTATCCGCCGCTACTTCAGAGGTTTTGTGGCTCAGACGTCTCACCACAGAACTCAAACTCGATCAAATAGCGCCTACAACGATCCATTGTGACAATGTCTCCGCAATAGCCATTGCCAAGAATCCCGTCTTCCACGCACGGACAAAGCACATCGAGATCGATTACCATTTTATCCGACAACACATTTCTTCCGGCGCCATCCACATTCAGCACATACCCTCTCAAGAACAAATTGCAGATATTTTAACTAAACTGTTTGCTCGAACTCGCTTTAATTTTCTTCGCTCCAAATTAACCATTCGTTCCACGAATGATTAATTTGAGGGAGGCTATAAGCATATGGTTCAGTTATTTGTAATATTTACCTTTATACCAATACTCTGTCTATATATATCATTTGTATCTCACAGAACTACTATACAGAATTTATCTTTTCTTCTCATTTTCCTTTCTTCCTTTCTACTCTGTTCAGTCTCCTGTGCGTTTTCTCTGTTGCTCTCAGTCTCTTCACACATAT
The DNA here is from genome assembly GCF_001605985.2 of Dendrobium catenatum. Classification (NCBI taxonomy): domain Eukaryota; kingdom Viridiplantae; phylum Streptophyta; class Magnoliopsida; order Asparagales; family Orchidaceae; genus Dendrobium; species Dendrobium catenatum. Next base: position 612,953 of record NW_021319159.1, on the reverse strand, counting down.
GGTAAATTTCGTGAACATTTTTTGTTAATATGCTAACGATCTTACTAGGAAGTAACATTGATAAAACATGAGTGTGCTGAATTCAGCCAATACGAAACCTGATAGAATTGGCATATTGCTAGCCCAGAAATGATAGTTTCTATTATTAGATACAAGAATTTGCTGCATTCATTGGTACATTACTTCTCATCATAATATGCAATTGTTTAAAACTAGTTACAGATTTAAGACATTTTTTCCAATGCTTAATCTTTTTTTATTTTACTCCAACTCTTGTGGATTTAGCTTCATAATGAAGGCTTCAAAAACTATGTATGCCATGCTCACTTTTTTTCTCCGATTTCTTCTCCTTTGATGTCAAATACAGATATGATAATATTAGTTCAGTACAGAATGCTAGTGCCTTGCTGTTTTCCTGCTGCTACAAAGAAGTGTCATATGGCTCACTTCGAACAGCTCCATAGTTTAAAATTATTGTTTTAAATGAATTAATGCGTTCATAGTCATTCTTATGCTAGCAACCCAAGTTTAGAATTGAATTTGGTATCCAAATTGTAATCCTTCCTCCTCCACAACAAACACAACTTTGATCAGCATTAGATTTTTCCCTTCTTTTATGCTGAATTAAACTTTTTAATTCGATAAAGAGCTATTAGAATTCGTATAATTTTTAGCATTGTACCATTCCAAATAGCTAACTTCCTAGCATGTTGAGTCCATTCGATCATTTTTTGTGCATCCTCTTACTTTTTTTAAAGCTTTTCATTAACTTATTCCCTAATGTTTCAGGTACTTATCCAAAATCTTCCTTTATCGCCAATTCTTCTTCTTTCTCTTACCCAGATAGAAAATAGGCCCACTGGCGTGAATCATATGTTCAAATTATAATATATTTGGCTAGTTTTGACAAAATTTATGACTACAGCTAAATTATTAGTTTTGTTTTGGAGATTTGCAGTTACTGAGGTCATAAAAACTGATCCAGAAGTACGTGTGTGGAATCTTCCGAAGAAAAAGAATATTGACAGAGATTTGTGGAAGGCTTTCAAAGGATTTCCTGGTATTATATATATAAACCCTGCTGTTACTGGAAATAGAAAGACCAGGGATCCTATCTGTAGGGGCTTCGCATTTATTGGGTTTGAGTCTAATGATGCTGCATATAGGTAATATTTTTTATTTGGATGTCATCCTTTTTCCATTTAGCAATATAAAAATCCCTTTTTTGGTAACTTTATAAAAGTTTTGTACTCAATTTTTTTCTATAGTGAAGTGATAAATATGAAGCAAGCATTGTAACACTTATTCAGTACTGCTTTATTTTAGGAAGTGTTTATCATAGATATTAAAACTGCGATTGGTAGCTAACTTTTTTGACTGCCAGTAAAGCATCCATATGGAAACTTTCACTATTAGATGATAAATTCATAGTATATTTTCTTTAAAGATTGCCCTTCTTAAAGGTTTCTTTGGTATATAAGCATTCGTTTCCTTCTTTACTAGATTCTAACAGATTTTTATTTGCTAGGAGCAGCCTATTGATACCTGGGCTGAAATGTCTATGTTATTTTTTCTGCTTGTTCAGTTTATGTATTTCTTATTAAAAGTGTACCTACAAATGAAGCATCATAAAGGCAACAAGTATTCACTGTTTTCTTTAATACCTATCTCTATTAAATAACTTGATTTAAAGCCTACCTCAAATAGTTGGAATAAGCTAATGATGTGCACATCCCATTAGCTTTCACATCATTAGTTTGTGTCTTAAGAAAGCCAGCACCTTATCGAAAATAAGTTTGTAAAAAACAAAGTTTTAGGATATCATAAGCCAGCACCTTTGCCAAGACAGCATATTTTCATGTGATAACTTTTCTAAAATTCTAATCTAAATAAGTCATTTTTCTTTTTTTTTTTATAGCTAATAGATATAAGTGCGGAATAATATGGCTTAATATTTTTATTAAATAATAAGATGATAGTTTTGCAAATTATAGAAGATAAAATTAGGTTTTGCTATATAACAAAAAAAAAAGTTGAGGTAAATTAAAAGAAGAAAATGCTATAGTAAAATCACATGAAGTGAAACAGCCAACAGATGGAAAGAAGATAAAGTGAATTTGTTGCTTCTAGCAGAGAAGATAAACATATATGGTTGAGACTTAAAAAATTCTTGCTCGATCGAGCAAGAAATATGTTCAAGTTACCAAATAGTGAAGGCGCAGAGAAGCTTCTCTGTTATTGATTAAGGAAGGAGCTATGATCGGTGATTGCATTTGGCTTGTGAAGAGAAGCTTTGCATTCAGATCAAGAAGACAATCTTTGCATTCAAAGAGGAGCCTTGGGTTCGTTTTGAGAAGATGAAGATGTTGCTCCACTTTTCACTTAACATATTATAGTTCGATATTTGTACTTTTATTTATGTAGTTCATTGCAGTTTGATGATTGTACTTATAGTTCCTCATCTGTTTGATAGCCTAATTGCCCAAATTTTCTGCTGCATGGGTCTTTTGCTCTCCGCCTTGCTAGAGTTTTTGTTGCGTATGCGAGAAATCACTCAAAGCGTGGATATAATATTTGAGATAGAGAAACCCAAGCCAAAAAGGAAAAAATTTAAATAACAAAATTAAATAGAATGGCTTTCCTAAATAAAGAAACAAAGCACATGCTATGATGAAAATGAAGAAGTTGCCAGTTCTTGAACTGAGCTCACGGAGACAGAGAAAGGAAAACGTAAAGTAAAGACATAACAGGGAAAAGGAAAATATTATTTATGATGTGTTTTCTGTGTACCGGCGGTGCCTATATATAGGCTTTTTACAGAACAATTTACTATCCTATCCAATCCTATTAAGCCACGTATTTGTTTTGTTTTAATATCTTAGATGTATCTGCTAATATCTCCCCGCAAGCTGAAAGGTTCTCTGTGACTGTTAGCTTGAGTCTCAAAGTTTGAAATCTCATAGTTGGAAGAGGCTTTGTAAAAATATCAGCAATTTGATCCATAGTATTGATTGGATAGATGCGAATGTTCTTGTTCTGTATGTGATCTCGTACAAATCGTTGATCTATTTCAATGTGTTTGGTACGAGCATGGAACACCGGATTGTTTGCTAAAGCGATAGCTGACATGTTGTCGCAGTAGATATCCGTTGGTTGTGTTTGAGGAACTCCAAATTTTGCTAGTAATTTTACGTATCCAGATGACGTCTGCTGTGAGGGCTGCTAGTGCTCGATATTCCTATTCGGTCGAAGATCGAGTCGAAGATCGAGCAATGGTATGCTGCTTTTTAACAGTCCAAGATATTAATGTGTATCCTAGAAAAGAGCAGTACCCGGATGTGGATTTTCTTGAATTTGGATCCCCAGTCCAATCAGTGTCTGAAAACGAAGTAAGGTGAAAGTTAGATTTTGCTATAGGTAAACCGAAATTTAACATACCTTTTATATAATGAAGAAGTCATTTGAGAAAAAGGCATGACGAGGTGATGGATCATGCATATGTTGCGATAGTAGGTTAACACTGTATGCAATATCCGGTCGGGTGAGCGTTAGATATTGGAGAGATCCTGTAAGTCTCCGATATAAGGTAGGATCGATTAGTGTGGTGTCTAGCGGAAAATATGTAGGTATTTTGGTACACGTTGGATTTTGAACCGGATTACATTTAGTAAGCTTGGTTGTATCAAGAATGGAAGTGGCATATTGCTTTTGAGAAAGAAAAAAGCCATTGTTTTGCTGTTGAATTTGTATGCCAAGAAAGTTGTGAGCCGAACCAAGCAATTTCATGGAAAATTTTTGATTGAGCTATTCAAGAATCTTGACCATAGTATGATGCTGCATATAGGTAATATTTTTTATTTGGAGGTCATCCTTTTTCCATTTAGCAATATAAAAATCCCTTTGTTTTTGTAGCTCTATAAGTTCTATACTCAATTTTTTTCTGTAGTGAAGTGATAAATACCTGGGCTGAAATGTCTATGTTATTTTTTCTGCTTGTTTAGTTTATGTATTTCCTATTAAGAGTGTGCCTGCAAATGAAGCATCATAAAGGCAACAAGTATTCACTGTTTTCTTTATTACCCATCTCTATTAGATATCTTGATTTAAAGCCTACCTCAAATAGTTGGAATAAGCTAATGATGTTCACATCCCATTAGCTTGCACATCATTAGCTTGATGCCTTAAGAAATAAATTTCTTAAGCCAGCACGACAATAAGTTTGTAAAAAACAAAGTTTTAGGATATCATAAGCAATCCATGAATTTTTGACCCAAATATTTGGGTGCTTTGAGATCTTAAAATTGCATTAAGACCTATGCTTGATTTAATAAATTTTCTAGTGACATGTTGGTTGCCTATTTCGAACTTAAAATTTATGAATAAAAAAAATCAAATCTTAAAAAAATTGAAATAAAATCATAATTTCAGTAAAAGAAAAGATGAAATCACTCTGTAGAGGTCCTTATGCTTCTCCCTTTTCTGGTAGATTCTTAGAGTGAGAACTAGTAGCATCCTTCTTGGATGGGATCTAGATTCTCATCCTTTCCATCATGATCTCCTAATATGGTGCGTTTATTGTACATCCAACCCATCCCCAAGTCTAGTTGATGTCAATGTTT